>NC_079506.1:91061551-91361551 GCF_030052815.1 Hevea brasiliensis
GTGCTCCCTTAGCTCTTTCACATTCCCTTTGAAGTTTTCCAAGAGCTCTTTTATCTTTGCTTATATCCTTATTGTACTTTTTTATCAGTTTGATGAAATACTCTATAACTCTCCTATCAAAGTCCTCTCCTCCCAGGTGGGTGTCACCACTTGTAGAAAGAACCTCAAAAACACCATTGTCAATAGTTAAGATGCTAACATCAAATGTACCACCACCAAGATCATCAACCAAAATGTTCATCTCCTCTCCATTCTTGTCTAGACCATAGGCAATAGCTGCAGCAGTAGGCTCATTGATCATCCCAACCACAATGAGCCCGGCAATGGCGCCTGCATCCTTCGTTGCTTGCCTCTGCGCATCATTGAAATAAGCTACAACAAACAACATAAAGCAAGCCCTTCAGACAATGAAACGCCACTGTAAGACTTCAATAATCTCCACGTTATACCCGGGAAAGAAGAGATGAAGAAAGAAGAATGATTATACCAGGAACAGTGACCACGGCGTCTTTAA
The DNA here is from genome assembly GCF_030052815.1 of Hevea brasiliensis. Taxonomy (NCBI): domain Eukaryota; kingdom Viridiplantae; phylum Streptophyta; class Magnoliopsida; order Malpighiales; family Euphorbiaceae; genus Hevea; species Hevea brasiliensis. The sequence continues at coordinate 91,062,066 of NC_079506.1, forward strand.
TCTTCTTCCCCAAGCATGCCTCAGCTGTCTCCTTCATCTTCCCCAACACCATGGCACTGATTTCTAGAAACCTTGTTCTCCCCTTTCATTTTCACTTGTATATAAGGTTTACCATCCTTGTTAACCAACTCATAAGGCAAGAATTGTTAACCAACTCATAAGGCAAGAATTTTATTTCTCTCTGAACCTCTGGATCATCAAACCTACAAAACAAGCCAAGATAAACCAAACCGATCCAACCCAGATCAATTTCACTGCCTAAAACACAAAATGGTTTCTAAGTTATCAATCAAATAAGAAGATAGATGCTTACTTTCTTCCTACAAAACGCTTGGCATCAAAGATTTTGTTTTCTGGATTGAAAGCTGCTTGATTCTTTGCAGCCTCTCCTATCAGACGCTCGGTGTCAGTGAAGGCCACCCGTGATGGAGTTATTCGGTTGCCTTGATCGTTGGCTATAATCGGTATGTGACCGTTACGAGAAACGTCCACATAAGAGTAAGTAGTCCCGAGACCTATACCTGTTGCTAATCCTAGCAAAAATTCTTAAAAGAAGAAGAACAAGCAACGAGTTTAGTTCACATTTGACATATGTGTTGAATATCAGAATTTGTAAGCAAGCTAAACATGTTTCAATATGAACCATTTGGTTCAAAAGAGAATAGTAAAAAGAAATAAAAAGAAAGCTCTGTAATGCAGCTCACTCACAAGCAAAACAGAGTATTAAGTAAACTGAAAACAATCAAGTAAAATCAGCACCTGAAAAGCTTAAAAAAAAACTCAAAAAAATATTCATTAAGATCTTATAGATGATTATTTTTGAACCTAATGCAATTTAAATTTCATTCAACCTTCAAAGACTCTCTCTTATTCGTCATCACTAACAAAACAGAGCACTAAGCAAACCCAATAAACTGAACAACCACAGAACAAATTCTAGATTTCTACTTACCTTAAAGAAAAAGGAAAAGTGAAAAGGCTTTGTTCTTGATCTTCACTGACGTTCTGATTTTAGTTTCTGTGAAATCAGCGGGAAGAAATTATATTTTTCGTTTGATTTCTTTCTCTCTACTTTGAAGTGGAGCTCACAGGGTAGTCGAGTGAGTTACTTAGAGGGGCTTTTGCTTCAATCGGTGGATATTTATAGCTAGAGTGCTCACTCCAATGCTGTGGGGCCACGTAATTGCCACGAGCATAAAGAAAACTTGGGAGCCATCATTTCAATTAGGATATAAATTAAATTAATATTTAATTAACTAAATAATATTTTAAATTAAATTTAAATTTAATCAATGTGTTTATAAATAATATTTAATTATAAATTACAATTCTATTTTAAGTTGAATTTCATTAAATTAACTGTTAATAAAATATATGCTATTTCAATTTAAAGTTAATTATGAATTCTAATAATATTATAATTCAATTTTCAATTAATACATCTAATTATAGTTTTATTTTAATTTAAATTTTATTCTAATTACGTACCTGCATGAGTCTTGGTAAATTTAGGAATATATTATAGTTTTAGTTGTTTTTATTTATTAATTAAGAATTAATATATAATTAAATTTTTTATTTGATGTTAACGTTTTATTAGTATTATAATCGGAAGACGATTTTATTTTTAATCACGTAATGCTATTGGCTTCAGTTTCCTAATCTAATTAGACTTGTAACATCTTTATATGGTCACATTATTAAGAAAAAAAAATTAGTTTTTTTTTAAAAGAAATTAATCTAGAAAAAAGATGATTCATCGAACTATAAATAATTAAAAATAATTAAATAATAAATTTAAAATTATCATAAGGGTATTTTTTATAATAAAAAAATTCGTTTCTTCATTCATACTTTTATATAGATTATAGGTAAATAGATTATAAAAATTGGCATATGAATAAATAGATAGATAGATATAGAATTATAGATAAATTTTTATAAAGTTTTTTTTATCTAATAAATTTTTGTAAAACAAAAGCTCATAAATTTGGGAATCTTTCTATATATTTATAAAAAAAAAATCTTAAATATGTATAATAAATTTTATTTTTCATCAATTGCCTCTTTAAATTTTCAATTGAACCCTAAAATTTATAATTTATACATTATGATTTAAATTAAATGTAACACCCCAAAAATTTTAAATTTATTATTTTATGAGTAATATTGATATTTTAATTTTATTTAAATTTTAAAAAAATTATTTGAGATTTTTCGGATTTTAAAAATCGAGTTCGATTTTTCGAAAATATAAACTTTGATGAATTTTAAAAAATTAATTTAAAGACCACGTGGCAAAACTAAAAATATACTTGGAGTCTATGAATTTTTCTGAGTTTTCTGAAATTTTTTCGAAATTTTTGGACCTCGTTTTCGGTCCCAAGGTAGAGTAAAAATTTAAAATTTTGTATTCCGAATCGAACCGATCGAATCGAACAGGACCGGATCGGACTGGTGGAATCGGACCGGCTCCTTCTTCTTCTTTTTTTCTTCCTCGCGTCCCGACCTTCCTCTCCTTCTCTCCCGTTTTCTCTCTCCTCCCTCCTCCCCTTGCCGCGCCGCCACCTTTCCTGCCACCCCAGCTCGCCGACCGCCGCCTGGAACGCCGGAAAAAGGCGCCCGAAGTGACGCATCGCGCAAGCGCGCCACTTTGTCTTCCCGGCTGAAATCCGGCCAATCCGGCCACCAATCTGTCACGACCCAACCTATGGGCCGGGCCGACACTAGGACCTGGGCCAGCCTAAAGCCCCCGAGGCCCGTAGTAAGCCTAACTGTTCATTTACCCAACTCTAGGGCCCATTGGGCCCAAATTCAAGAAAACAAACGGACAGAGTCCGGCCATAAAATGGACTTTCCAACGGGGAGTTTTCGACTCACCCGACCTGTAAACACAATAAATTCTCAAATGGGGAGCTCAGCTCACCCTCCACATACTCATCAACATAATAATAAATGGGAGCTCAGTTCCCTCATCCAATCCATCAAACAGACATAGAATATTAAGTTTACAGGTCCAACATGATAATAATATTACAGACCATAATTAAATAAATACTTCTAACACATGCGGAAATTCTAGGAGTAAATAAAATTACACAAATATTGATAAACAACCTGCGAAGTAGAAAAGCAGGTTAACCCAGAACAAATATCCTCCTGTGGCCTGTAAAAATTTTTGAACAGGAGTGAGCGTTCGACTCAGAGAGTAAAATATCAATCTTAACTATAATCTCTATAACTATCTGAACTAATGCACCCTGTAGAGTGAAATGCAACATAAACAACATTTTCACATCATAACATCAAAAAGGTAATTTGGAGCACTCACGCACCCTGTAACATCATTCATAATATATGGGAGCTGATCCCCTATACAGCTCTCTTAATTCCAACCTGGTGCCAGCGAAGAACTCAGCTCGGACTTCCACTTAATAACCAAATCGAGGGTCCCAGCGAAGAACTCAAGCCGTGACTACCCCTCGAAGGATCGGGTCCCAGCGAAGAACTCAAGCCGTGTCTATCCGTCCTATCCATAGTCCACACCACATCACACGCACGCCAGCATACGCTGCTGCTCCAAATTACCACAACAACATACATGGCACTTTAACATTTATCAATGCATCAAAAATCGTGCCTAGAGTTTAACTACATAAATATATGCATATAAGTGATGCATGGGCATGCTGAACATATAATAATATCGAAATTACAATTAAAATTAATATTCTACTCACAGACTTGACGATGGTCACTGAGGCGGCTGGGCGGAGGAAGAAGGCTGTCCCGGCTCACCTGACAATCATATTACATTTATTTAATACAATCTGACTCAACACAAACAAAGAAAAGACCAATTACGTCCTAAGTCGTGCCGAAAATCCGGCAGAGTCCCCCCTATACCTAGGACCTACCCAACCTGCAAAAGGGCTAAAAACGCACTTCTATATTTACAATCCATATATCAACAGTTCAATTATATCACACAGCCCCTCCTGGGCCCATCAAATCAGTCATCCATCACAATACGAAAAATTTCAATTTAGTCCTTATTATTGATCATTTTTGCAAAAACTGCCCAAACAAGCTCTAAAAATTATAAAACTCTGCCCCGCGGTCCTTAGAAATATTACTAAGCTATTGCAAAAAGAATCGTAATTTTCTAAGCTACCACGAATATTTTATGAATTTTTAATCCTATTTAAGCACTAGAAAATTACGAAAAAACAAGGTTTGGGTTTACCTTTGCCGATTCCGACTTCGGGAACGCGCTTGGGATGCCTGACAATGGTGGGGTAGCCAAAACCTCGATCCAATTCGGAGACTTTTCCGTGAGTGCATGTCTGTAGGAAATTCACGAATCCGGACAACCGCCGAATTCCGCGAATTGAGGATACCTACGAAGCCCAATAATAATATATAAAAATCGTGGGTGTTACATTCTTCCCCCTTACAGAAAATTCGTCCTCGAATTTTACACAAAGCGAGAATAAAGTACATGATTACACATTGAGCAGGATAAGGGTACTTGCTACGCATGTCCGTTCGACTCCCAGGTGCAGTCTTCCACTGACTGGCTCCTCCACAAAACCTTAACCATAGGGATCTGTTTTGATTTTAGTTGCCTCACTTGGTAGTCCACGATGGCTACAGGTTGCTCCTCAAATGTCAAGTTCTCCTTTAGTTCTATTACATCTGTCTGTAGTACATGAGAAGAATCGGGACTGTAGTTCCTGAGCATTGAGATGTGACACACGGGAGGAGCGTGAGAAAGGTTGGGTGGTAGCTCCAACCGTGAGCAACTGCTCCAACTCTATCGGTAACCTCAAAGGTCCAATATACCGAGGTGCCAACTTGCCCTTCTTTCCAAATCTCATGACTCCTTCATTGGAGAAATCTTGAGAATACATAGTCGCCCACGCAAACTCCACATCCCTCCGTCTTGGAGTGCATAACTCTTACGCCTCGAAAGTTTTGTCGTTCCTCGATTAAAGGAACTATCTCTGAAGTGTACTGCACTAGGTCTACATCATGCACCTTCGCTTCCCCCATTTTCATCCAACACAGAGGAGACCTATACTTTGTTCCATATAGTGCCTCATAGGGTGGCATCCCTATACTGGAGTGATGACTGTTGTTGTAGGCAAACTCCACCAAAGCTAGCTGCTCATCCCATTGATCTCCAAAATCCAAAACACTCATGCGAAGCATGTCTTCCAGTGTTTGGATTGTCCTTTCGGACTGTCCATCTGTCTGAGGGTGGAAAGCTATACTGAAGTTCAACTTTGTGCCAAGTGCCTCCTGCAACTTTCTCTAAAACCGAGAAGTGAACTGGGGCCCTCTGTCAGATATTATGGAAGCCGGAACTCCATGCAATCTGACTATTTCTCGAATGTAGAGCCGGGCGTACTATGCCACAGAATATGTAGTCTTCACAGGCAAGAAGTGAGCTGATTTGGTTAGGCGGTCTACAATTACCCATATCGAATCATATCCTCGCGTGGTACGAGGCAACCCAGTCACAAAATCCATAGAAATCATTTCCCACTTCCATTCTGGGATAGGGAGCTCTTGCAACTTCCCTGACGGTCTCTGGTGTTCAAACTTCACCTTCTGACAAGTCAAGCACTTGGACACAAAGTCTGCTATGCCTCTCTTCATGCCATTCCACCAATAGCTATCTCTCACATCATGGTACATCTTGGTGGAACCTGGGTAGACACTGTACAGTGTATAGTGTGTCTCTCGCATGATTTCATTCCTAAGGTTGTCCACATTGGGCACACATATCCTAGAACCTTGCACTAGGGCGCCATCATTGGCAAATCCAAACTCACCACCTTCACCCTGCTGTACTCTTTCTATGATCTTCATTAATTGTTGGTCTCTGTGTTGGGAAACTCTAACTCTATCTCGCAAGTCTGGCCTCACTGAAAAATGAGCCAACAAGACCCCCTCATCTGAAAGATCTAGGATTAAACATTGATCCATCAACTCATGTACTTTCTGAATCAACGGTCTCTTCTCTGCTGAAATGTGCGCCAAACTGCCAGAAGATTTTCTGCTTAAAACATCTGCTACTACATTGGCCTTCCCAGGGTGGTACTGGATGGTGCAATCATAGTCTTCCAGAAGCTCCATCCATCTCCTCTGTCTCAAGTTTAAATCCCTCTGTCTCAAGTTTAAATCCCTCTGTTGGAAGATGTACTTCAAACTCTTATAGTCGGTGTATATCTCGCACACTTCACCATATAGGTAGTGTCTCCAGATTTTTAGTGTAAAGACTACAGCCGCCATTTCCAAATCATGGGTGGGGTAGTTCTGCTCATGCCTCTTCAGCTGCCTTGAAGCATAAGCCACTACCTTTCCATTCTGCATCAAAACACACCCTAGGCCAACTCTGGAGGCATCACAATACACGGTGTATCCTTCACCACTCACAGGTAGTGTCAACACAGGGGCAGTGGTTAGACACTCCTTAAGCTTCTGGAAACTCACCTCACAGTCATCTGTCCAAATGAATGGAACATTCTTCCTGGTCAACTTAGTTAGGGGAGCCGCTATCCAGGAGAAATCTTGTACAAAACCCCTATAGTAACCAGCTAAACCCAGAAAACTTCGCACCTCGTTGGATTGTAGGCCTAAGCCAATCGATTCTGACTTCAATTTTCTTGGGATCCACTTGAATGCCATCACTAGAAACCACGTGTCCCAAGAATGAGATGCTTTCTAGCCAAAATTCACATTTTGAAAATTTGGCATATAGCTGGTGCTCCCTCAACGTCTACAACACCATCCTCAAGTGCCACACGTGTTCTTCCTCGGTCAGAGTATACGAATGTCATCTATGAATACGATGACAAAACGGTCCAAAAATGGCTTGAACACCCTGTTCATCAAGTCCATGAAGGCTGCTGGTGCATTAGTGAGTCCAAAAGACATCACCAAGAACTCATAATGACCATATCTTGTCCTGAAAGCCATTTTGGACACGTCCTCATTCCTGATTCTCAACTGATGGTAGCCTGATCGCAGGTCTATCTTGGAAAAGAATCTAGCTCCTTGGAGCTGATCAAACAAATCATCGATCCGAGGAAGTGGATACTTGTTCTTCACAGTCACCTTGTTCGGTATGCGTAGTCAATGCACAACCTCAATGACCCATCCTTCTTTCTCACAAATAAAACAGGAGCACCCCAGGGTGAAGTGCTCGGACGTATGAAACCCTTGTCCAAAAGCTCCTGTAGTTGCTCCTTCAACTCTTTCAATTCTGCTGGTGCCATCCTGTAAGGTGGCATGGATATGGGGTTTGTACCCGGCACAACATCAATACAAAACTCTATTTCCCTTCCTGGTGGCAACCCCGAAGCTCCTGCAGGAAGACATCCATAAATTCTCTGACAACAGGAACATTTTCCATGCTGACACCTTCTACAGATGTATCTCTCACCAACGCCAAATACCCTTGGCATCCACGCCTCAACATTTTTCTGGCACTAATTGCTGACACCAAATTATATGGAGCCACGCTCCTGTCACCATCAAAGCTAAACTCTTCCACACCAGGTATGTGGAAGTATACCTTTTTGTTCCTGCAGTCTAAGGTGGCATAATGAGTTGCCAACCAATCCATCCCCAGGATTACATCAAAATCCATTACTGGTAGAGGAACCAAGTCTGCTGGGAGGATCTTTCCATCCACTACCACTGGGCTACCCGGAAATACCATGTCTACATCTATGTTGTCACTAAGTGGGGTAGCTACTGACAAAGGGCACTCTAAAGTTGTAGGGTTTCTACCCAACCTCATGGCAAACACAGGGGAGACAAATGAGTGCGTAGCACCCGGATCTATCAAAACACGAGCCTCATAAGAAGGACGAGAAGAATACACCTACAACCGCATTTGAAGCTTGAGCATCCGTGTGGGTAAGGGTGAAAAATCGAGCTTGACCCTACCGAGTGGCGTAACCACGACATCGACTTCTACCTCGACCGCCTCCAAATCCACGTCCCCATTGTCCTCGGCCTGTTGTGGCCCGATCACTGCCATGTTGGCAGCACCCGGATACAACTGGCGAGGAACATGTGCAACAGAACCCTGTGACCCCATCTGTGGCTCGCGGAACACGGGGCAATCCCTAGCAAAGTGACTTGGTTGGCCACACACAAGCATACTCGACCCCATCAAACAAGGTCTGAATGTCCTCTTCCACATCACTGCACGGTGCCAAAGAGGATCTGAACCAGTCGAAGCTGCCGTGCCTGAATTACTCTTCTGCTGGATCCGTACCACAGTGCGAACCCTCGGGATTTGTGTCTAAAACCACTCCTCTTATTTCTGCTTCTTCCTCTGTAAGTAGTTTGGCCACCACTATCCGTAGTACCCATGTGGGGAACACCTGAAGAACCCTCTGCTCTATTTTTCTTTGCTCTTCCGCAGTCATCCACAAAGATAGCTAATCTCAATCTGCTGCTCGATCAACCACCACATCAAAAGACGATCGGACATTATGGCGGGTTCGCATACCTCTGTCAAGCCCCTTTAGGAATCTTTTCACCTTTATAGTCTCTGAGATATCTGCTTTGTAGGGGCATATCTGCTCAATTCGAAATTGCAGCATATTCATCTCTGGACACTGCCATTCTGTCTTAAGGCCTCAAAGGCCCATCGATCTCTGAAACTTTACGGCACAAACCGATTGATAAAAAGTTCCACAAACTGAGCCCATGTCAAACCCTTCATCCGGGGTAACACGTAGTCATTCATCCATTGTCTAGGCATGGGCCCCATGACATGCTGCATACACTCTATTAGTCTTCTATCAGTCAACTGCAATTACATTTCTGTCTGCGAGAATCCAAAACCGATATGCATCGTCGACACATCATAAGTATCGTGCACCAATTTCTTAAAATTTATGATCTGTTTGTAAGATTCCTCTCTTGGTGCGGTGGATTCTTTCTTTGTGGAGGGTGGACCATATCTTGCGCCATCATGTCGATGGTTCTCTGTGAACCGGCTAGAGTAGGCGCCATTGAGTCCATGGGACCTGTGCCATAAGGGTGATCTGTCTTTGAGGTGGCTGCTCCTCTACTTGGCGACTCTAGGCCTCCTACCCCGCCTCCTGGCGGCGCCTCATCTGTGCCGACACCTCGTCGGGCACATCTGTTACAGTGCGATGGCGGCTCTCACCTTCTACGCATTTTCTGAAATTCAAGACATTAGCCCACAAAATTCAAAGCGCACATTACACACTCTATAGACTCATATTTATACATAACATATGGAGCAGAAACTAGAAGCAAAGATGACAATGCAAGACGAATGTGGACCCTATATTTCCGCATGTGACTCCTAGTAGACTCTTCCCAACACTTTAGACAACATTCCCTAAGAATCTGGAGCCTAAGCTCTGATACCACATTTGTCACGACCCAACCTATGGGCCGGACCGGCACTAGGACCTGGGCCAGCCTAAAGCCCCCGAGGCCCGTAGTAAGCCTAACTGTTCATTTACCCAACTCTAGGGCCCATTGGGCCCAAATTCAAGAAAATAAACGGACAGAGTCCGGCCATAAAATGGACTTTCCAACGGGGAGTTTTCGACTCACCCGACCTGTAAACACAATAAATTCTCAAATGGGGAGCTCAGCTCACCCTCCACATACTCATCAATATAATAATAAATGGGAGCTCAGTTCCCTCATCCAATCCATCAAACAGACATAGAATATTAAGTTTACAGGTCCAACATGATAATAATATTACAGACCATAATTAAATAAATACTTCTAACACATGCGGAAATTCTAGGAGTAATTAACATTACACAAATATTGATAAACAACCTGCGAAGTAGAACAACAGGTTAACCCAGAACAAATATCCTCCTGTGGCCTGTAAAAATTTTTGAACAGGAGTGAGCGTTCGACTCAGAGAGTAAAATATCAATCTTAACTATAATCTCTATAACTATCTGAACTAATGCACCCTGTAGAGTGAAATGCAACATAAACAACATTTTCACATCATAACATCAAAAAGGTAATTTGGAGCACTCACGCACCCTGTAACATCATTCATAATATATGGGAGCTGATCCCCTATACAGCTCTCTTAATTCCAACCTGGTGCCAGCGAAGAACTCAGCTCGGACTTCCACTTAATAACCAAATCGAGGGTCCCAGCGAAGAACTCAAGCCGTGACTACCCCTCGAAGGATCGGGTCCCAGCGAAGAACTCAAGCCGTGTCTACCCGTCCTATCCATAGTCCACACCACATCACACGCACGCCAACGCACGCACACTGCTCCAAATTACCACAACAACATACATGGCACTTTAACATTTATCAATGCATCAAAAATCGTGCCTAGAGTTTAACTACATAAATATATGCATATAAGTGATGCTTTGTCATGCTGTACATATAATAATATCGAAATTACAATTAAAATTAATATTCTACTCACAGACTTGACGATGGTCACTGAGGCGGCTGGGCGGAGGAAGAAGGCTGTCCCGGCTCACCTGACAATCATATTACATTTATTTAATACAATCTGACTCAACACAAACAAAGAAAAGGCCAATTACGTCCTAAGTCGTGCCGAAAATCCGGCAGAGTCTCCCCTATACCTAGGACCTACCCAACCTGCAAAAGGGCTAAAAACGCACTTCTATATTCACAATCCATATATCAACAGTTCAATTATATCACACAGCCCCTCCTGGGCCCATCAAATCAGTCATCCATCACAATACGAAAAATTTCAATTTAGTCCTTATTATTGATCATTTTTGCAAAAACTGCCCAAACAAGCTCTAAAAATTATAAAACTCTGCCCCGCGGTCCTTAGAAATATTACTAAGCTATTGCAAAAAGAATCGTAATTTTCTAAGCTACCACGAATATTTTATGGATTTTTAATCCTATTTAAGTACTAGAAAATTACGAAAAAACAAGGTTCGGGTTTACCTTTGCCGATTCTGACTTCGGGAACGCGCTCGGGATGCCTGAAAATGGTGGGGTAGCCAAAACCTCGATCCAATTCGGAGACTTTTCCGGTAGTGCATGTCGCCGGAAATTCAGTCCAGGACAAGTCCGAATTCCGCGAATTGAGGATACCTACACGAAGCCCAATAATAATATATAAAAAATCAGGGGTGTTACACAATCGAACCGGGTCTTGTATCTAAATCCATCTACTCGTCGAGAGCTTTCCATAGACACTAAGAACACCGAAATCCATCGAGCGGTTTGTCCAATTTTTGTCCGGGAAGTTTTAACCCGTTTTGACTTTTGGGCTAGATTTCTCACAAACCGTGAACCCCACGAGAAAACCGAGAGTACCAGAGTGCTCCACTCGTCGATAGCTTCGTGGAGATATAAATTTCAAATTTTTCCTACACCGTTTTTCGGTGGGTCCCACGGAACTTCGTAGTGTTTTTCCGAGCATTTAATGAGCTTAGAAAATTTCATAAAATTTATGTACTAACCCCCGTATTGTGGGCTTCGTGTAGGTATCTTCAATTCGCTGAAATTTGTGATTTGTGCAGGTTCATGAATTCCGGTCGAATGCAGGCCACTAGGAAAAAGTCTCCGAATTGAATCGAGGTTTTGGCTACCCCACCATTGTCAGACGTCCCGAGCGCATCTCCAGAGTTGGAATCTGCAAAGGTAAACCCGAACCTTGCTTTTTCATAATTTTCTAGTGCTTAAATAGGATTAAAAATCCATAAAATATTCGTGGTAGTTCAGAAGATTATGATTCTTTTTGCAATAGTCTAGTAATATTGCTAAGGACCGCGGGGCAAAGTTTTAGAATTTTTAGAGCTTGTTTGAGCAGTTTTTGCAAAAATGATCAATTATAAGGACTAAATTGAAATTTTACATATTGTGATGGATGATTGATTTGATGGGCCCAGGAGGGGCTGTGTGATGTGATTGAGTTATGGATATATGGATTGTGAATATAGAAGTGTGTTTTGAGCCCTTTTGCAGGTTGGGTAGGTCCTAGGTATAGGGGAGACTCTGCCGGATTTTCGGCACGACTTAGGACGTATTTGGTTTTTTCTTGATTTGTATTGAGTCATTTGTATTAAATAATTGTAATGTAATTGTCAGGTGAGCCGAGACAGCCTTCTTCCTCCGCCCAGCCGCCACAGTGATCGCTGTCAAATCTGTTAGTAAAATATTAATTTTAATTGTAATTTCACTATTATTATATGTTCAAGCATGTCCATGCATCACTTATATGTATGTATCTATGTAGTTAAACTCTAGGCACGTTTTATGTTGCATTTATAACTGTTAAAGTGCCATGGATGTTGTTGTGGTAATTTGGAGCAGTGTGCGTGTGCGTGTGATGTGGTGTGGACTATGGATAGGACGGGTAGACACGGCTTGAGATCTTCGCTGGGACCCGGTCCTTCGGGGGTAGTCATGGCTTGAGTTCTTCGCTGGGACCCCGATTTGGTTTATTAAGCGAAAGTCCGGCTTGAGTTCTTCGCTAGCACCAGGTTGGATTTAAGAGAGCTGTATAAGGGATCAGCTCTCATATATTATGATTGATATTACTGGGTGTGTGAGTGCTCCAAATTACCTTTTTGCTGCTATGATGTGAAATCGTTGCTGTTGTTGCATTTCACTCTACATGGTGCATTAGTTTTAGATAGTTATAGAGATTATGGTTAAAATTGATATTTTACTCTCTGAGTCGAACGCTCACTCCTGTTCAATATTTTTCCAGGCCACAGGAGGATATTTTTGAGGTTAACCTGCTTTTCTCCCTCGCAGGTCATCTATTTATGTTTGTGTAATTTTATAAACTTCTAGAATTTTCGTATGTGTTAGAAATATTCATATGAATTGGGTCTGTAATATAAATTGCTATTTTGGACCTGTAAACTTATTATTCTATGCATGTTGATGGACTGGATGAGGGAGCAGAGCTCCCATTTATTATATGTTGTTATGAGTATGTGGAGGGTGAGCTGAGCTCCCCAATTGATATATATTGTGTTTACAGGTCGGGTGAGTTAAAAACACCCCGTTGAAAGGTCCATTTTATGGTCGGACTCTGTCCGGTTGAATTCTTGAAATTGGGCCCAAATGGGCCTTAGAGTTGGGTTAATAAATAGTTAGGCTTACTACGGGTTTCGGGGGCTTTAGGCTGGCCCAGGTCCTAGTGCCGGTCCGGCCCATAGGTTGGGTCGTGACATTAAAATATTAAAATTATTTGATTTTTATTAAATAAATATAAAAATTCAATAATTATTCAAAATTTTATATTTACAAATTAAAATTTGATTAGTAGTTATTATTCAAACTTAAATTTAATCTAATTTAATAATTTTCTATCACATAATCTAAAATCAGATTGGATTTTTCTTTTTTTTTTTTTAATTATTTTTGCTCTCTCCCTCATTATATGGGTACAATATATATATTTTTTTCTTTGTCTTCCCTCTCATTTAACTTTCTATCATTTATTTCATTCAAATTAAAAAAATTATTTTGTTTATATGTGTATAAGTAAATTAAATTAGTAGTCTCAATTTTTATGTATATTTTAGATAGATTAACTTAAATATATATTTATTTTTAACTAATATATTATTTTATTTTTTGTAAAAAATATGTTTATTTTATTGTTTTATTAATATATAATTTGTTATGTCTCTTTAATTTTAATAACTATTATATTTTTTAATCTTATAATATTATGTCATATAGTGAGTTATATGGGATTTATATTTATTTTTTTTGGTATAACATAAATTATACATATATGATTAATGTATTATATTTCCCGGCTCCGCCTCTGTATCGTAAGACGTGCAGAGGAAACAGAGATCGACAGACAATAGACTCTAGCGTTGAACTCGCTTGAGTTGTGCATGTTGCTATTGACTATAAAGAAATAGATTTGTCGCATAATTAGGAACAGATAAGTATTAAGTTGATGCGTTAAAAACAATATCATCTCTTTCAAGTGATGAGCTGCCTCCAATGTATTTCCTAATATTAAAACCATAAATTACGCAAATGATGATTTTTTGTTATATAATTTAATTTACCCAAGACTTTGATTTCACCCAAAAATATTCCTGCAATCTTCTTCTGCTTTCAATTTTTGCTTCAACTCTTTTCTTTCATCTTTGCAAGAGGAGACAATGGCTGAAAGAATGATCCTCAGTTTCGTGGTGGATGCAACTCTGTCCAGGGTGGCTTCGCTCATCACTAATGAAGTCACTGGTGCTTGGAATCTGAAGGACGACTTGAAAGGACTTCAAGATACCCTCAATACAATTCGTGATGTGCTGCAGGATGCGGAGGACCAACAAAATGAGAGTGTGTCTGTGAAGCGTTGGCTGAAGAAGCTCAAACGTGTAGCTTATGATGCTGAAGACGTGTTTGATGAGTTAGCGTACGAGGATCTTCGACGACAGGTTGAGATGCAAAACCAACTTGGAAGTGAGGTACGCAGCCTTTTTTCATTCTCTAAAGGCACTCGTTATGTCAAAAAGGCTGCATTGCATGTCAAAATGGCCCACAAAGTCAGGAAAATAAATGAGTCGTTGAATAAGATTAAGAATGAAGCTATGGTTTTTGGGCTTCAAGTCCTAACTACAGATAGAACAATTCCTCCAGTCGACTTGGATCGGCTGACAGACTCGTTCCTTGACCACCCAGTTGTGGGGAGGAAAGCTGATGTCTCTCAAATTTTAAACTTGCTGAATTGTTCATGGGATCAACAAGTTCTTACCGTTGTTCCCATAGTGGGCATGGCCGGTCTCGGAAAGACAACCTTAGCTAAACTAGTGTGTCAAGAAGGAATAGGAAAAAAGCTTTTCGATCTTAAAATATGGGTTTGTGTCTCTTTTAAATTTGATGACCAAAGAATTTTACGAGAAATGCTGCAAACTCTCAATGCAAAAATGGGAGGATTGACCAACAAAGATGCAGTACTTCAAGAGCTTGGAAAGGAGTTGGAGGGAAAAAAATTCCTTCTTGTTCTTGATGACGTGTGGAAGGAGGGGAATGAGGTATCCAAGAGGTGGGATGATCTAAAGATTCGTTTGGTAGGAATTAGCAGAAACAATGGAAATGCTATTGTTGTCACAACTCGCAGCGCGGAAGTGGCATCAATAGTGGAGACTTCTACTCATTGCAGACATACACTGAATTTGTTGTCTGTTGATGAATGTTGGTCCATTCTTAAGGAAAGGGCATTTGGGAGTGGAACAACATCAATCCCCTCAGAATTGGAAGGCATTGGAAAGGAGATTGCAAAAATATGTGGAGGAGTGCCATTAGCTGCAAAAGTTTTAGGTGGGATGATGGGTTTTAAAAGGGATAAGGATGCATGGTTGTCAATTCAAAATGATAATGTCTTGAATGCATCATATAAGAAGGAAAATGTCGAGTCTTTGCTAAAACTAAGTTTTGATCACTTGCCTTCATACCTGAAGTCATGTTTTGCATACTGTTCAATTTTCCCAAAAGATTTTAAGATTGTAAAAGAAGAATTAATTCAGCTTTCGATGGCTGAAGGTCTTCTTGGGACATCTAATGCAGATGAGGGCAACGTGTATTTTAATGCCTTGCTTCAGAATTCCTTTTTCCAAGATGTGGAAAGGGACGAATTTGGGAATATTAGAGCATGCAAGATGCATGACCTTGTGCATGATCTCGCATTGTCTCTTTCAAAGTCTGAAACATTGACGTTGGAAAATTATTCAGCTGGTGATGACATATTTTCCACTCGACATCTATATGTAGATCATCAAAATGCAACAACTTTAATGGAATTTTTAAAAGGGGGTGCTAAGAAGTTGCGTAATTTATTCGTAAAGAACACCGTATTTGATGGGTCTTGGAGGTTGAAAAGGTTGCAAACTCTAAATTTGGTAGATGCTAATATTGAAAATTTGCCATCTTCCATTGGCAAGTTGAAACATTTGAGATATCTTGACATATCAAGGACTAAAATCAAAGTGTTGCCTGAATCAATCACCGAGCTTTACAGTTTGCAAACACTGAGATTCCTTCAATGCTGGTCACTTGAAAATTTTCCTAGAAATAAAATTTGCAATCTGATCAACTTGAGGCATATTGATTTTGATGATGGGTATCATATGCCATCTAAGGTGGGGCGGTTAACATGTCTCCAAACACTGTCATTATTTGTTGTGGGCCCAGATACTGGAGGTAACATTCAAGAACTAGAATGCTTAAACCAGCTAAGAGGGGAGTTGACAATAACTCATCTTGAGAAGGTGAGAGACAAAGAAGAAGCAAAGAAATCGAATCTACGGGGGAAAATGAAATTAAAAGCCCTGCAATTTGTATGGAGTGAATATGGAAGAAAAGGCATCAGCAACAATGATGAGGAAGTGTTGGAAGATCTTGAGCCTCACCCAAACATAGGGAGAATAAACATAAAAAATTATTTGGGTGAAAAGTTCCCGCCGTGGCTGTGTACGATGAAAACTCTGATTGAAGGTGATTCTTACACTGTATTCAATAATTTGGTAGAACTTCAATTGGCGCACTGTAAGTGGTGTGAAGAATTCCCCAGGCTTGGACGTCTTCCTCGTCTTGAAGTACTTATTATATATGGAATGAATAAGATAAGATGTATAGGGAATGAATTCTATGGTATTGACAGTGGAAGCACAAGAAATGGAGGGAGACCGTTTCCAGCATTAAAGCGTTTGTCTTTTCATGATATGTGCAGTCTAGTTGAGTGGAAGACACCAGTAGATGAAGGGGGTGAATCATTGGTATTTTCTTGTCTCGAAAATTTATGTATTTGGAAATGTCCTTTGTTGACAAAAATTCCATTAAGCGATCTTCCATGGCTTCAAAGACTGCAAATCGATGATTGTGAAGAATTGATTCAATTCGATGAACTGCAGTCCTTACAGTCTCTTAAAAGCATTACACTAAGAAAGTGTAATAAATTAACTTGTCTTCCATGTGGGCTGAAATCCTTTTCTTCTTTGCTATCATTGGAAATAGATGGATGCAAAGGGCTGACATCTGTTCCCGAATATTTAGGAGAACTGCATTCTCTTATTAGATTAACAATAATTTATTGTCAAATTTTGAGTTACTTTCCAGAGACAAATATTAGGTATGCTCACTCGATTGAGATATTTAAGCATTGGTAGATTCTCGGAGGAGTTGGATTCTTTCCCTTATCTGAATTCAATCCAATACCTCCCATTCCTTCAATCCTTAGAGATACATGGGAATCTTGGAAGTAGAAAAAAGTCTCTACCAAATCAACTTCAATGCCTCACTGCCCTAACCACGCTGTCTATAAATTTTTTCAATTTTGTGGAAGCGTTGCCAGATTGGTTGGTCAACATTTCGTCTCTTCAATCCCTGAGAATCTTGGATTGTTGGAATTTGGAGTATCTACCTACAGCTGCAGCCATGCAACGGCTCTCCAAATTAAGGCACATCTACATTAATGGATGTCCCTTTCTTAAGGAAAATTGTGCCAGGGGAAGTGGCTCTGAGTTGTCAAAGATTTCTCATATCCCAGACGTACACATAGGTAACTTTAGCCATCATTCATCTATTTTCCTTTCTCCTCCTAACTAACATAAACAAAATCGTGAAATTTTTTACATTGGAATAGTAAAGGTTGATTGATTTTACCACAAACCTAAATAATTCTAAATTTTCTCCCAACCTGATTTGTACTTTCTTCAATCTCTGCTTATTTCAATTCCTTTCATTTGCATTTCTCAAATCCTCTATTTGAAATTTAGAATTTTACAAGAATTTAATTCAATTAATTTCTTTTTTGTCAATTCTCAACTTTAAAAAAAATCATTTTAAAAATATGAAAATCAAATCTGAGAATTTAATTCTTTTCTTGCAAATTATTTATTCCAAATGAAGTCTCTAGTTTTTTTATTTCTTCTTTTCTTTTTTTGTGAATAATGACTTCCAATAATGGTGCTAAGGCTAGTATTGCAACCTGAAACTACTTGTAGTTTGATGGGACATCGAAGGTTAAGCAGAGGTCCATTGTTCCTGCAGGTATTATAAAGATAGCTTACTAATAATAAAAAAAAAAACAAAAAGCCAATCATTTCAATTCTTAGTCTTACAACATGACATCTTAGGATTGAATTTGCGTAAGATTACATGTGGACTGTGTTATCTTGAAGATCTGTTTATTTTGAACTGAAAGAAAATAGATGAATTTTGGCATTATCAGTCTCCCTCTGTCAGTTAGTTCCCTAGAAAATGGACACTTTTGGATTATAAACCAATCAAATGGACAAGATACGGACTATCAATCTGCCTTTCACATGTTGCCATCTCCTGCACTTGATTCATTTTTTCTTATAATTGGTAGGTGTGACTTACCTTACTGAAATCATATGCCATTGTTCTTCCATCATTTCATGATACATTCCCTTTATGTAGTTTCGTATCCACTCAAAATTTCACCAGCTTTAAGTATAGGTTCATTAAGCAATAATCATTTCTACCAACTTCCATTTATGTAACCTTTCCTATCAATGGGGCCATGGCCGATAATTCTTTCTGAAATTCAATGGAGGAACGTATGCAATATGAGGAAATGAAGGTATTTTCAGTTGGGATGTTTACTTAATCAAATGTTCTGCTCATATAGAAGATCAAGTTCTTATGTATCCTTAGCAATCAATTACCTGAAAAGGCAGTATTTAATTGAGGATTAATAGACTTTACAATTACATAATCATTGATAACTTGGCATTCAAACCCTCAGTTACTCCAATAAAGGAAGTAAGGCTTCCAATATGCTTATTTAACCCCTCATTTGCTCTTTTTCCTATATATTGAGTATTTTCCAAAACCGGTACTTCAAAAATTCAAGTGCTTTACATCCTTTTTGTTCCTGTTTCATTGGCTCAAACTTTAGCAAAGGTCATGCAGCAAGTACATCAAAAGAAGATGAGATATGCATGCCCCCCATTTATTTACTTCTATTTACTTAGAACTATGTGCATGAATGTATTTTCTTTAAGCATTTTAATTGTGTTTTATCTACCTTAAGCAAGACTTTATGATATTGGCTACAATGTTATCTATAATTTCTTGAGACAGATAATGGGAATGATGGTGACTAAGAAGGAGATTTTGAGTGAGAATGAGTTTACTGCACCATAAAAAGAAAATAAAAAGTCAGCTTCATTTATTTGTGGCTAGTACTAATTGGCTTCCTTTGGAATAAATCATTTGCAAGAAAAGAAATCAATTGAATTCTCACATAATCATGCTTGATTTCTATTTCTTTTAAAATGGCTTTTTTTGAGTTAAAAAGAATTGAATTCTTTCATTTCAAACATGAGAATTGACCAAAAAGAAACCAATTAAATTGAATTCTTGTAAAATTGCAGTTTTCAAACAGGGGGAATATGATTGTAGATTCTCTACATTGTCTTGACAGAAGAGGGCAGAAGATCATGCTGACTTATGTGCAGAAGCTGCAGATCTATTTGCAAATCTTGAGGCTTGTAGATTTGTGTTAAGTTTTCATATATATATATATATGTAGCAGGGAAAGATATCAATTTGGAAGGGTTCAATCATTTGTGAATTCTCAGTGGACCTCACATGCTGCAGACTCGTATAATTATTAACACATACCAAATTGTTTTTACACTGAATTAAACCATCTTACTTGAAAAATCACTTCATGTTCATTGTTGCATCATTAAATTTTCTGGCTCTATTTCGACTCACCTTTTTTGGTAATTTCCTTCACAAGGTAGCTATGGAATTTCAGGAAGAAAAAATGTCAGAAGATGGCCCTTCAGTAATACTTTATGAGGTAATTTATGTAGCAAGAGACCATTGTTTTTCCTTGATATAAAATCCTTTTTTGTTATTTAAATTTTAAAATCATTAATCTCTAATTAACAAACCAATATAAGAAAAGAAATCAAAATTACTCCATTCATTCAAGGAGATTAGGATTACTAATGTGGATACTTTCACATCAGTTCTAATAATCTTATTATTTATTAGAGATTGCAAGCTGCAAGGTAATATCAGTTGCACAGCTACATTATTTTCTCTGCAAAAGAATTCAACTGAGTTGAAAGGTCAATGAGACGTTTCTTTTTTTTTTTTTTTTCCCATGGATATTTGCATTTCAGTCATTGGTAAACTCTAATTACAAAAGAACTGTTTGTTTGTTGTGCCTTCAGCATGTCTTTGGAGCCATCAACTTTTTACGAAGTGAAAGACAAAAAAAGCTTTGGAGATTGATATTGTGGCCTTTTATTAGCTTCTTATAGGATTATGACTGCTAAATTTTGAGTTCCAGTAGTGTGACTGAACAGAAACAGAGATAAGTTCACATCACCAACTTGAGCTTTAAGCCTCAAGTTCTCATCATGTTGCCAACATCCTTCAGCTACAATTGACTAGAGGACCGACCATTCTCACTTTTAATTGTAAACATTAGAAGATGGGAGAGAATTAGTGAGTTGAAGCTGTAAGAGCAAACAGTAATGATGACTGTTGTTTGTATGAGCACCCAATTTGAAAACATCCTTCAATTAAAGATTGACCGAATGAACAATTTAACTCACTTTGCAATTAGAACCATTAGAAGATGGAACAGGACTATGTCCATAGTGCACTAGCGGAACTCCCCGTTGCAGTTGTTCTATATCTTGTTAGATATGAGAAGAATGTGAAGCAATTCAATTTTTGCAGTGTTTCAGGATAATCTTGATATTGAATTCTATTATGTTTGTTGCTAAACTTTGTTACTTCCTACATATTGATATGAGTTGTAAAATACATATTACATCAGATTTTATTTTCTGTGTACTCATTACTACAGCCAGAATTATCATCATTGGAGCTATGATCCTATCATTTGCTGTTGATATCCTGTGAATGTCTGTGTCATAAGAAAGGGAGAACAAAACGATTAGATTACGTGAAAAAATTTTGATGTTAATGCCAAAAAAAGATGCATTGCTGATGGAGATTAGAACCTTAGCACAATAGCACCTGGAAAATTGAGGCAAGACACACTGCAAAGGCAAGACAACTGGTAGTGTCTCTTGTCCCTGGAGGCTTTCTGGGGAAAGTAAATTCATCAATTTCTTGTTCTCAACTCTTAAGGGAGGTTCAAGAGAGGAAACATGTTGGAGCGTGTTTGGTTTTTGAAGACTCCCATTGATTAGAAACAAGAAAAATAAAGGGCTTATAATTGTAGGGGAGCTAAAACTAAAATGGCCAACAAATGGTATAAGAGCTTGCAATTCTCTTGTACCAAATCTCTATCAAGTATAATAGCTATACAAAGGAAAATTTCATTAAGGAGCAGCATTCCCTTCATCTGGAGAAAAGTCTGGTAAAAAAGTTCCCTGAATTGGCTTTTTCTAGACATGCTACATGAACATATCTTCCAAACTTGTCGACTTGCCTTGGCTCACCTCCAATATCTTTCTTGCAGACCTTGCAAGTTGTGTCAACCCAGCCATCTTCAACATATTGTCCATCCACTGATTTCAAGATGAGAAAAATATTTAAAAGAAAAAAAAAAAATCAAAGTTAGTAGTGATCATGGCATGTGTTTTGTTTACTTTAACTTCATTCTTTTTCTCAGTTTGGTATTAGATTGTTTTCTAGTCTCTCCATCAAGAGAAAATCATGGGTTATCAAGAAAAATATTTTTACAGAATGAACTCAAATTGAATGAATGAACTACATACCTTCAATGTAAGATTTGAAGAAATCCTTGTAAGTCCCTCCAATTTTCCTTCTAAGAGCACCGTACTGCATTGAATGAGAAATTCCAGTTACAATATAGAAAATGAAATTAAAAAAAAAAATTGATTATTTTGCTTATATCAAACAAGAACTCTGCAAGTACCTGTTCCCTAGTCAGTCTACCACCAGACCTGGTGTTTTCTCTGGCCTCCTCAAGAAGTTCAGCATCTTTAGCAGACCGAACTTGGGAGAAATCTAAAGCATCGGTTAAACTGCCAAACAAAGATTGCTTGCTGTTTACCATTCATTGATTTAGCCAAACCAATTCTTTGGCTCCTCTTTACCATTCATTGATTTAGCCAACACTCTAAAGTTAGAGCTCTTATGAAGCCTGTAGTGGTAAGACGGGTAATTCTGTGCAACTCCTGCCTGTGTAAAGCAACAGTTTTGAGAAGGTGACAAGGGAAGGGTTCTAAGTCCCATGTTTACTTTCCTAAAATGCAGTAGTTTCAATTCCCACTCACAAACTTCTCTCAAGTTTGCATTTTTATAGACAGCGTGGCTATGCTTTGCCTGCAAAGCAGAACCACTAGTTTATTGCAATACTTGGTGGCTAAAGGAAAACTACGTGGTCCTTTGCCTAACTAATGAAGTTTGAGAGGAGAAATTGGTTTCGAACTTGGGGCAAATTCATAAGAACTGTCTCTTGACTCAAAACATAGAAGAAATATCTTTTGTAGATTCAATATCAATGGCTACCAAGTGATTGGGATTTCAATTTATGTCCTTTTCTTTATGTTTTCTTCTTAATGCAGAAACTCAATATTCTTGTGATAATCATTAGACTCGAATACCAACCACAGGAAATGATTACAGTATTAATATTACCCTTATATACAAAGTGAATATTGTTATTATTATAGCATTAATTATTCAAGCCAAGGTATGCATCAATTGTCTTAATCTCTTACTAATAGTGCTCCCACACAACTATCTCTAATTGTTGAGTGGAACCCATAATACTGGAGCGTGCAGAATGATACTCCTCTTGCTGCTGTTACTCTTCAACTCATTGTAATCACCATTATGATTTGAGCAAAATTTTCTTTAAGCAATTCATTTTTCTATTTCAGGATGCATATGATGGGGCAAAACATGACTCTCTACAAACAAATTAACTTCCTCTATAAACCTTGCCTTTGTTTAACTTAATTTCCTCCTATACTCTTCAGTTTTATCTCTATATAAAACAAGCACAGCAAATCACTTACGTGAGATTATTACAAAACATAAACCATGCCAACCTCTAGAAGAGACCCTGGTGGAACTTTGAGCGCCACGTCTGGCCCCCTGCAGTTCCTTCCAAGGAAATTATACCCAAAATTAATAGCCAATCTCTTCAGGAGAGATGACCCTTTTTTCGCTTGAACATGCGAATGCCCTAGTATAAATGCAGTACCAGCTTGTTGAGCTGCAAAAAGATCTTCCAGCTCCTCTTTTAACTGCAAATGCATATCAGATTGTGGATCATCATCAATGGCAAACCTCACTCTTCTTTGAAATATAGGTTCCATTTCAATAACTTCAGCCATACTCTCTGCAGTCGAAAATCCACCAGACACACTTGCTTGTTGCACAGTCTCCTCAATTTCATAAGCTGGTGTACCAGAGAATGGTGTGGTTCCAATTACTGCCAATCTATATTCACTTGAGGATTCATTGGATCGAGATGCATCATCCTCAGTACACGAGTTAGTTCCATGTGCTCGATGCCAATCATAGTTGATGAAATCAGCCAACCTAGCAACAAGCTCAGTTTCAAAAGAATCAACATCCTGATGCACGTCACGGTATCCATATCGAACAATGCATCTGTAAGATCGATGAGATGGAGGGCCAACACGTCCCACAAGATACCTCTCAGCAGGGGGCACATAAGGGACTGGCACCGATTTTACACACACAAATACAAGGATACGATGAAAGGCAGGAAGGTTAGTGACAAAGCGTGAAAAGTTAGCGGGGATGCCAGAGGTGAGATCAGTGAAAACTAAGCCAATGCCTGGAACTCTAGCAATTCCTAAGCTTGGACCTAGTGCTAAAAGCCAGTCTAGTGATACCTTGTTATGGAGATCAAATTCATATTTTTTAATGGTGGCATAATGCCAAACAAACATGATGGTCATGAGGAAGAAAGCTAAGAGGATGGGAAGCCAGGCACCCTCAGTGAACTTGGTGAGTGAAGCTGAGAAGTAAAGCAGTTCAACAGAGCCAAAGAAAAGTAGAAAGGCAAGTGCTACAATAGGGGGCTTGTTCCAACAGAGGATGATAACCAGGGAAGTAAGGCATGTGGTCACTAGCATTACTGTCATCACTGCCAATCCTGCAACACAAAACAATGAGATTGTAATAACTTAACAGTCAAGATTCCCTTCTTTATTTTCTAAATTTAGGTACTTAAAAAATTTGATCATCAATTGTGAGGTGAAGCAAACTGTAATAACAAGGTCATTGTGTGTAAATGAAGCCAGGCAAATGATGCTTGGCTTGCCCCAAAAGACTTAAACCTTGAAATGGAACTGCTCCTAATCAAAATGAAAATAACTAAGCATTTAATTGAAAAAGTAAAATTAATGTGATGATGTATTAGAAAAATTAGGGATCTGGGCCAACATTGATGATGCAACTTACCCGATGCATTTCCCATGTGTTTTGTGTCTCTAAATCCAATAGTCACAGCAATGCAGAGGACCATGAGAATCCAATTGATCTCAGGGATATATATCTGGCCATGTATCTCATCAGACGTGTGAACAACTTTCACTTTTGGGAAGCAGCCAAGTGACTGGCTCTGGTTTATGATAGAGAATGTCCCACTGATGATTGCTTGGCTTCCAACCACAGAAGAAAGAATTGCTATTATTAGCACTGGCAACCTCAGTTTTTCTGCACCCAAAGTCATTATCTTAGTCAACTACAAAATCACCAATGGTTAGAAGAAAATAATTCCCAACAGATCGAGACATTGCATTTTCTTAAGTTGCTACCGTCGACTAGTTTTAAGTTGTCAGCATTGGTGGATAGCAAGTATGCATTGGAGCTAGTAGTAATTAATCATGCAGATGAAGGTTTTACCTGGAACTGAAATATAAAAACCAATATGATTACTGTTGCCGTGATGTCGTGACAGATATGCAGCTTGCCCCATATATGCCAATATAAGTGCTGGATAAACCAGAAAGGTGAAAGCAATCTGAAGTATGACAAAGAGGAGAATAGTACATAAATATATCATTGGTAGGTAGTACGGATTTTTATATCACTACACATGATACTAACTTTGGAATTCTAGCATACCTGAATTGCAGCATAAGAGAAATGGCCAAGATCAGCAAACATTGCCTCTGAACCTGCATATTATCATCATTCTCAGGTAGTTAACAAAATATGATCCAGAAATCTGTTTCCTACAATATAATCCATCAACACTGAGTCCTGGATGCAAGCTTTACAGATAGATTGTTGTTGGCTTAGAGAGACATAGCAAACACATTTCAGGCTGGATTTGAAATTCTCAGTCACAAACATCTAAGGCATAAGAATTCTACAAATGTACCTGTTATGCACAACAATATTCCACCCAAAGACATCCACCCGCCTTTCCTTGTTTTCTTCAAGAACTTAAACATGTAATATGGAGAGAGAGCCTGATAGACGTGTGGATTCCAGTGGATTATGTTATATAAACCAAGGGCACTGATGCATAAAAGCCATGTTAAGACTACTGGTGCAAAGAAAAATCCCACTCGATGCGTGCCATAGTGTTGAAGTGCAAAAAGACAAACCAAGATGAAGCAAGTGATTGGAATTACAGCATCTGCAAACAGGAGGGAGCAAAGAGTATAATGGTATAGTTACACCCAAAAATGAAACTAGCATATAAATGATAATCTTAAACTGATTAAACACATTTAATGACATGAATTCATGTGATATGCAACAAAAACCAATATCCCTCATGTAAATTGGATACAACAGCAGACCTGAAGAATGAAACCATGTACAACAAGGGGACCTATAGCCTTTCCAGTGAAAACAAAATATATCTCAGTAGCATCTAAATCCATAACAATTTTTGTCATATATTAATTTAACTGTCAAAAAAAGGCATTGATCAAAAAAAATTATCATGTTCTCACTTGGTGGGAAATTAATCCCATACTCCTTGGACAAAACATTTACAATTATTCTCCTGTGCATGCTTCCTATGCAGACTTAAAAGAATGGTAAACCTTCAAGCAACCAGAACAATTTACTCCAGAAACCAGAAAATTTACTCTGGCAACATGAACATAAGTCACAAGGATTCATTATTGCTGCCAATTATATGTAAGTACTGGATTCTTTTTAGGATTTTGATTTACTCATCCACCAACTTCAAATCAGAAACAATAAGATGCAGTAGTAAGTCAATCTCACTTATGCAGCAGTGATCATAGCTTACTATTTGTCAATCTGACTATCCTCATATACTAAACAAAATTCTAAAATACATGGGGCTGACACAAGGGGCCATCAGAGTATAACCCTTCAAGACTGCAACATGGGTTAGCAGGGATGGTCCCAAATATTCAGGCCAACTGGCATTTGTTCAACAACTGGATCAGAATGGCAAAGTGGACCCCACCCCCTCCCAAAAGAAACAATCCATTTATCATCTCCAATGGCCAAATAAAGACATCAGCGTATGTCTTCAAATAATTTACATGATTTTTTTCGATGTTTGGGATTGCATATTTACTCATAGAAACAACTAAAGCTTAACTCAATTTTATTTGCAGACAGCCTAAGTTCAAATGACACCTCTCCCCTTCCCCTCCCCAGTCCAGTTCTCTCTCTCCCTTCCCCAGAGAAATCACCAGAAACCTGAATACAAAAAATTCAATAGTGTGAAAGTAATTAGCCATCAGTCCTTGGCTGCTTTTCTTGCACACCATTAATCCTTGTCCAATGCAACAAGCTTGGTCATTCTATTAAATCCCAGCTTCTTATGTGACTATAAGTTCCAATATTAATACAATAGTAGAAATAAGGCAAATGCAAGTAAAGAAAAATACACTGATGATGCTCCTTGGACATGGATAACTCAAGGCCAGACACTGCAGAAAAAACTACATACAAAAAACAAATAAACAACATGTCAGTCTGCAAACTGAGAGATTAGAGCTTGTTAAACAAATTAAAGTGAGTGTTACTGGCAGGACTTACCAGAAATTGCTGGAGTGAGCAGTCCATCTCCAATTACCATACATGTACCAAGAAGTACCAAGATCAGCAAAGCAGTATGCAATCCCTTGTGCTTCTCAAGGTAGATTTTAACCCTTGAATTATTATTCTTCTCTGGAGGGTGCTCCGTTTTGTAAGTGGATAGTGCTTCATCTGCAACCTGTCTATTGGGCAGAAGGCTAACTTTTGCATGACGGCATATCAACGAATACAACGCAAAAGTGCCGCCTGCAAATCAAGCATAAAAGGTTTTCAATTTGATGATCCAACTGATGCAGTTATAGCATAATTGTCTGGGGTACTTACCCTCTCCGTTGTCATCAGCTCTAAGTACCACAAAGACATACTTGAACAAGGGGACCAATGTGAGAGTCCAGAAAACAAAAGACAGAACACCAAAAATCTCTTCATTGGAGTCTGAATGCTGGATATCTTCTGCAAATGTGCTTTTATAAACATAGAGAGGAGAGGTGCTAAGGTCCCCATATACCACTCCAAGGCTCTGATAAGCCAAAACCAACAGTGTCTTCCAGGAATCCTTCTGAATGAAATTTGACAAGCACTATTCTTAAGAATTCAGTCAAGTTGCAGTATCACCGCAAACAATTAAGTTTCTATCAACTGAATGAGATGGTATGGCAAAGTAAAAGGTAACAACTTTAAACAGTCATTGCCTAAGTATAATCTTAAAGTATGGATCCATGAAATTAAGCTCAAAAAAGAAATGAACAAACCTTTGAGGTATCCCAACATTTACCATGCCCAAGATCCATGATTCCCAGGCCTCAAACTTCACAATGAATTTCTTTTAGTTCCTAAAACAATATACTTGCAGATCTGCAGGGAATCAAATATTTAGGCTGAATAAACAATTAGAACGGAATCTGAAAACAATATTTAAAGAATATCCACATGAATTCCAAAGCACCCATGCATATCCCTGCTTTACTCCATCAAACGGAGAAGATAGGGGGAAAAAAGCAGGTCACATTCACTCACTTTCCAATGAGTCCATACCTCCATCACATCCTCACCAAACTCTTAGAAAATTGAGCACATCTTTTTCTGAAAATTTTCATGAAAAAAATTTAAAAAAAAAAAAAACAAAAACTGTAAACGTTAAGCGACACCCCCATCCTAATTTTTGGTGAAATACCTGAATTCTTAAAATATTAGGCTCACCTACGATAAAATTAATCAAATAAAGCTTCATAAATGTAGAAGGGCCCTCATCTTAATTGCTGCACCTGCTGCACTTCTTTTGCGTTATAAATAAGAATTATATGTTTACCTTTCTTTTCCTTTTCCGGTTGATACCTCACTGTTTCTTGCTCTTGAATAAATCAAGAAGCCCAATCCAACACGAAATATTGAACAACAACCAGCCCATAAAAGACAAAAGGGTATAGAACAACAGGAACTTTGAAATTAACAGTGTATATGTATAGCTATGGCAGCATGCGGGAGATCGTTACAACTGCTTCATCTTTCCACCCACATGGAAAAAAGAAGAAAACAAAATTGAACAATCTTAAGTGATGGAAACAGAAAGGCACAATCACGTGATATAACAGCAGTTACATTCTCCAACCATCACAACACCACTCACTAGTGCCGATTTTGAGGACCATGGAACTGACCCCACCATCCCTCCCTCCCTCTCTCTCTCTCTCTCTCTCTCTCTCTCTGATGCACACCCAATGGGACAAAGTCACTCTCAATTTATCCATCCACTGATAAATTTCCAGATTCTTACCTACCAAAAGGCACCCTTTTCATTCCTTTTCCTGGCAAAATCTTTGAAAGCTGATTTAAGCAGTTGAAAAAGTAAGGTTAAATGCTACCATAATTGCCATGAAACAAATGGGTCTTTCATTTTGCAAGCAGCTAAATAATGAAAAAGAATCACAACCTCAATTGCACTCTTAGAGATACCACAACCACTCATATATTCATTAACCAACCCAACTTATCCTCCAGAACCGGCATTTTGTTTCAATGATTATAGTAGAGGCAGACCCATGTGAGTCATAAGAAATGGAACATGATTTTTAGCTCAAAATGCACTAATCAATACCAGCCTTTCACAACCCCTTTGCAGCAACATTAATGCTCAGCTTTTTCTGTTTTCTTACACCCACTCGGCTTTCCTCCCAGACCCACTTTGTCCATTTTAATCATCTCAGCTAAACAGCTTTTAATCATCCCAGACCCACTATGAAGAAAGATAGTGACTTTACCTCTAATTTTAGCATTTCACAGCACGCTCTAATTAAGAAATCTGGCAAACCACTTTGTAACTTAATCCATTCACATTTTTTTTTAACTTTAAATTGGCAAAAATAATCTTTAACTGATATGAACAAATATTGTAAAGCGTTAAACTTTTACCTGAGTTTCAATCCATTCTGAACTTCTTGGACACAATGGTGCAATACTCTTGTTAGATCTGCAAGGACACACTAAAGCAGCAAAAGTTAAAGATCAAAATTCCCAATCTTCTCATCACCTTAACAACATATTTAACATGAGTCACTTTTTATATAAACTGATTATCACCAAAATATAAGGCATGTGAGAAAGATTTGTACATAAATAGAAGGAGTGAGTAAGCTTAAGACAGCTCGGACTGTAGATTTTGGATGGATTTGAAGGGTTTAATGAATGGACAAAAAGCTGTTAAATATTGATTCCAACCGACAATGGCGAATGTTGCTCAGTTAAGTCAACATAATATTATAAAGAAGAAGAAGAAGAAAGGAAGAGAACATGGGTAAGAAAAAAAAGGGCATATTGATTCTGTCTTGTGACCATGGATATCATGGAAAATGGTGAATTGGGCATGAAATAGTATGAAAGTTGATTTCTTTTTTCCAAGTTGACAAATATAAATTTCCAAACCACTATAAATGCAAAGGAATTTTTATTAAAGAAAATAATTATTTCACTAATTAGTATTGAATACATTGATAAAATTTCATACACTTTCAAAAAAAACTCAATTTAATTATTAAAAATTATTATTAAGAGGAACAACCACAATTCTATTTATAGTTGCATAACTTCGTGAATGCCAACACTGGAATCATGAGCCACATTTTTTTTTACATTTATGCATAATTTATTTATAAATTTAATAATTCATATCTTTAACCTTTTTCATTATGAATAAACATTGAATTACGTAATTATTAGCTCCATGATTTGTTTATGTTATCATTATATATTTTGGATTTTTTTTATAACAAAATGGTAGCAATTACTGTGACCAATTTTAGATTTAATTTTAATCAATGATATGAAATCACATAATTAACCATATAATTAGTTTTAAAAGAAAATTGACCAAAAGTTTATATATAATGTAAAAAGTAATAATTTATTTGATATTGAGGTTTAAATTTATTTTTTTTAAAGTATTATTTTAAATATCATTGAAAAAGTAATTTTAAAAGTTATTTAATTGTTTTAAATTTTTTATAATTAAAATACATTAAATTTAATTTTAAATTATTAATATACTTGAAATATAATTTTTTTAATAAGAATTTCAATAATAATATCAAATAATTAAATCCTGTAAAGATAATGGCCAACCCAATGGATGTGAGGCGGCTAACCAATTAGAGCGATAGTCTACGGAGTGAAAATCACGTTAAACTGATTAAATTAATTTACAGGCTTTAAAAATAAATTGATATATATTTTTATAAATTTTTTAAAATTATAAATTAAAAAAAAATAAAATAAGGATTAATTTTTTTAATATTTTATTATATTATTTTTATTTAATTTTTAAAATTTTATTATAAATTTTGTTTAATTTTTTTAATTATTTTAATAATAAATATACATATAAGTTATTTTTTTATTAAACACATTAATTATTTATCAGTATAAAAGCTTTAATAAAATAAGTAACTATTTAAAATTTTAAATTTGTGTAAATTCAAATTTAACTTTTAAGTATCATATATTTATAAAATAATTTTTATAAATTAAGCTAAAACACCCCCACCCAAAATTTTTATTATAGAAAGCTAGCTTTATCTCATGAGTCAAATTCACCCACTACCAAATAGTTATTTTGGGACCAAAATGATGATGCTAAAGAATTTGATTTCTAATCCCTACATTCACTAATGGGTGAATTTTTCTTCATAAATTGATGTTTTATTAATTGTTATCTTATGAGGAGATACCTTCTTTCTTTTTAAATTTGATTAAATCTTATTCTTGATTTGTATCTTCATTTATGATTTATATTTATAGTCAAGATATTTGATTTTATTGGGTGAAATTCTTTAATTTTAGAATAATTGCTATTCTACTAAATATTTATGTAGTTGCACTTACACTTAGGAGTTTAGATTAGATTGAAATAGGCTTAGTCAAATATAAAATTGGAATTAATAAATATTTTATTAAACTCGACTTTACTTATCAAATACGTGTTGGTATGTGTTGGTGTTCTGGGATTCTGGGATTCAGTTTAAAGTTATTTATTATTGTTAATTTAAAATAAGACTTTATTATATAAATTTTATAAAAAAAAATATTATATAAAATTTTTCTGTGAAGTGTTGTTATTTTCATTAAATAATTGGTATAAAAATAAATATCACTTTGCAAAATTTATTAAACAAAAATATAAATTTTATAAACTTATAAAATAAAGAAATTATTTTATTTTAAATAAAATAATCAAGTCTTTTGAGCCTCATATATTGAGCTAAATCGTAAAATAGCTCATTTTAACTTGAACAATGGGCCTAGACCCAACTCAACTCAATTCAACTCAACTAAACATTTATCCTAAAAATTTGGGGTTGGCTATATGGATTCGCTCTCTCCACTCTAAACGATTTAGGTTAAATCCTCATATATGTGTAATACTTCTAGGTCATGTTGTACTACTCTCCTCCAAGTCAATTTAGGTCTACCCCTTTTTTTCTTTCTATCCTCTAACCTAACGTGCTCTACTTGTCTAACTGGAGCCTCCGTATATCTACGTTTCATATGACCAAACCACACCAATCTCCTTTCTCCAACTTATCTTCAATTGGCACCACTCCTATATTTTCTCTAATACTCTCATTACGGACTTTATCTAGTCTAGTATGGCCACTCATCCACCTTAACATTCTTATATCTGCAACTCTTATCTTAGACGCATACAACTCTTTCAGTGCCTAACACTCACTACCATATAACATAGCCGGTCGTATGGTTGTACGGTAAAATTTTCCTTTCAACTTATTGGGAATCTTGCGATTACATAAAACTCTCGTGGCACGTCTCCACTTCAACCATCCGGCTTTAATCCTATGACTAACATCCTCCTCACATCCCCCATCTACTTAAAGGACTGAGCCTAGATATTTAAAATGATTACTTTAGGACAGTACCACTCCATTCAAACTAACTCCTTTCTTATCACTAGTTTGGCCTTCACTGAACTTGCAATGTATGTATTCTGTCTTCGTTCTACTTAACTTAAAACCCTTTGACTCTAGAATACTTCTTCAAAGCTCTAGCTTTATATTGACTCATTCTCGTGTCTCATCTATCAGAACAATATCATTCGCAAACATCATGTACCAAGAAATACTCTCTTGTATATGTTTCATCAATTCATCTAAAACTAATGTAAAAAGGTAAGGGCTTAATGATTGATCCTTGCTGTAATCCAATCTCTTATGTCCCCTTCCACTGTGCGCACAATAGTAGTTACTCCTTCATACATATCTTTCAATATTTATATGTACCTAATAGATATCCTCTTTTATTCTAACACATTTCATAAGACATCTCTTGGAACTGTAACACCCCTGATTTTTATATATTATTATTGGGCTTCGTGTAGGTATCCTCAATTCGCGGAAATTCGACAGTTGTTCGGATGCATGAATTCCGGCGAACAGACCGACTACCGGAAAAAGTCTCCGAATTGGATCGAGGTTTTAGCTACCCCACCATTGTCGGGCATCGAGCGTTCGAAGTCGGAATCGGCAAAGTAAACCCGAACCTTGCTATTTCGTAATTTTCTAGTGCTAAAATAGGATTAAAAATCCATAAAATATTCCTGGTAGCTTATAAAATTAAAATTCTTTTTGAAATAGCTTATTAATATTTCTAAGGACCGCAAGTAGTTTTATAATTTTTAGAGCTTATTTGAGCGATTTTGCAAAATGATCAATTATAAGGACTAAATTGAAATTTTGCGTATTGTGATGGATGACTGATTTGATGGGCCCAGGAGGGGCTGTGTGATATGATTGAACTGTGGATATATGGATTGTGAGTATAGAAGTGTGTTTTGAGCCATTTTGCAGGTTGGGTAGGTCCTAGGTATAGGGGAGACTCTGCCGGATTTTCGGCACGACTTAGGACGTATTGGTCTTTTTCTTTGTTTGTATTGAGTCTTTTATATTAAAAATTGTAATGTAATTGTCAGGTGAGCCGGGACAGCCTTCTTCCTCCGTCCAGCCGCCTCAGTGACCATCGTCAAGTCTGTGAGTAAAATATTAATTTTAATTGTAATTTCGATATTATTATATGTTCAGCATGCCCATGCATCACTTATATGCATATATTTATGTAGTTAAACTCTAGGGCACGATTTATGTTGCATTGATAACTGTTAAAGTGCCATGAATGTTGTTGCGGTAATTTGGAGGCGGTGTCGTGCGTTGGCGTGCGTGTGATGTGGTGTGGATTATGGATAGGGCGGGTAGTCACGGCTTGAGTTCTTGTTGGGACCCGATCCTTCGAGGGTAGTCACGGCTTGAGTTCTTCGCTGGGACCCTCGATTTGGTTATTAAGTGGAAGTCCGAGCTGAGTTCTTCGCTGGCACCAGGTTGGATTTAAGAGAGCTGTATAGGGGATCAGCTCCCATATATTATGATTGATGTTACAGGGTGCGTGAGTGCTCCAAATTACCTTTTTGATGTTATGATGTGAAAATGTTGTTGATGTTGCATTTCACTCTACAGGGTGCATTAGTTCTAGATAGTTATAGAGATTATGGTTAAAATTGATATTTTACTCTCTGAGTCGAACGCTCACTCCTGTTCAAAAATTTTTACAGGCCACAGGAGGATATTTTTGAGGTTAACTGCTTTCTCCTCGCAGTCAATTATTCTTGTTTGTATAAACTTGTTAAATCTTAGAATTTTCGCATGTGTTAGAAATGTTTATTTGATTTGGGTCTGTAAATTAAATTATTATTTTGGGACCTGTAAACTTAATATGCTATGCATGTTTGATGGATTGGATGAGGGAGCTGAGCTCCCATTTATTATTAAGTTGATGAGTATGTGGAGGGTGAGCTGAGCTCCCCAATTGACTATATATTGTGTTTACAGGTCGGATGAGTCGAAAACTCCCCGTTGGTAAGTCCATTTTATGGCCGGACTCTGTCCGTTTGTTTTCTTGAAATTGGGTCCAAATGGGCCTTAGAGTTGGGTTAATGAACAGTTAGGCTTACTACGGGCCTCGGGGGCTTTAGGCTGTCCCAGTCTAGTCTTGGTCCGGCCCATAGGTTGGGTCGTGACAAATGTGGTATCAGAGCTTAGGCTCCAGATTCTTAGGGAATGTTTGTCTAAAATGTTGGGAAGAGTCTACTAGGAGTCACATGCGGAGTATAGGATTCTGTTTCGTCTTTTCCTGTAATTCTTTGTTTCTAGATTCTACGTTATACCTCGGGAAATATAAGATTACCTCAGTTAGTGTCTTGATTTTCGTGGAGTACACAGAAATGTGAAATAGAGTTAGTAGACATGTGAGATCTATCATGAGGATACGTACTCCAAGAAATGTTATATTTTTGTCAGTATGGGTTTAAATGGTGTGCCCATTTCGTGTAAGACACGAGTACATAAAAGTGAGTCTTAAAAATGCAGTTGCCTAGATAAGGATGAGGATACCACTCTTGGCGGTCATCGGTAGATGACCCGATCGAGAATAAGTTTGTGATAATAGAAGATTCGGAGAGATAAGAAATTAGGAGACCTAGTGCATCGGGGCGTATCGTAGTAACTATACAATGTTCTCGATGTCCGCTCTGTAGCTGCAGATTCTGATGCAAACATGAGATTATTGTGTAGAGCTGCGTGCATCCCCGTGGTGCTCCATAATGAGGGTGTTTGAGATGGCTTCTGTTTTGGTACAGTTATGCCAGAACAGAGTTCTATATTTGCAGAGGAGTTGGGAACTCCTGGCTAAGAGTCTAGAGTTAGAATATTGAAAGGTCACAGTTGGGTGTAACTAGAGTCAGTGACTCAGTTACCCCAGCACGAGCTAGAGTTACATCAAGAGTTGCCATCAGACCAGAGGTTTCGGACTAGTTGCAAAGTAAAGGTGACAATTATAGAGTGAGAATAGTATACCTTGTGTGTATCAGTATGGAATAAAGTACAACTCTACTACCTAGAGAAGGTCGAAACTATGAATTGATGATTTATAGAGCTATGATATGATAAAAGAGTCATTAACTTGACATGGTTCTGGCAAGGTGGTAGATGTAGTACCTTTGTTGCAGCAAGTTAGGATATAGTCCTATCTTTTCAGAATGGATCGAAGGTTATGCGATAATGATGACTTATGGAATAGTGTCCCGGATGGGATTTGTAGAGTGTGGTAGAGAGGACTTGGCTCGGGTATCCGGGAGAGGATACAAGTTCCATTATAGGAATCATATATAATCAGATCACGATGGATGTAAATCCTTTGAATTGGATGACGGGTTTGGGTGCCCGAAATCTTAAGTTTTGGAATTGAGTAAACATGGAAAATAATAATAATAATAATAGTGTTAAGAGTAATAAATTAGCGAAGATAAATCACAGAAGGCCAATGGATAAAGAAAGTGCAGAATGAAAGTTTGGGCAATTGATTGCAGATGCAATATAATCTAAATGCTAGTGGAAGTACTAGCTAGAGTGGTCAAAGGACCAAATCTGAGTAGCACAGACATATGATAACGCGATAGAGACTCTGAAAGATATAGTTAGCAAGTACAGCTATTATGTTAGGAAGAAGAATGGAACCAGGGATAGAATAGTCAAGTTCTATTTTGGGTAAGACAAAGGAAATAAATGAAAGGACAACCTAAAGAGCGCATAATAAAAGGAACAAAGTTAAGATATAGGATAGGCTAAGTGTTATTCTTGGCAAGGAGAATGACAAGGATGGAAAACCCAAAATGGGACCACATTAGTGAGAAAAGTGATGGAGGTATGGAATACAATAATAATGAGTAAATGTTAGAAGGTGTGCGATGGTATTGCGGACTACCTAAATAGGTAGAGAAAGAGAAGTTAGTAAGCAGTAAGTTGAATAAAAGTCAGTCTAAGGGATCAAATAGGTATGATGAGAGGAAAAGAATGATAGATAATGACACATAGGTTTTAGGTTAGACTTTTGAGATAGTGAGAAGGTAGTTAGAGGTTCGTTATGAATGTCAGGCAAACATTTTTAGTGTGATCAACAGAATCACTTTGTAGTGAAGCAATAACGACAGGACAATAGTAGGGGTAGAACGAAAAGTGACAAGTCTGGATGGTTATAAATCAGTAGAAAGTTCAAGGATCAAATTAATGACCCTAGATAAGGGTGGAATTAGTGTTGGAATAATTTATTAGTGAGAGAAATCTTTCAGGAATCAACAAAAGTTAATGGCACAATAAAAACGATGATAGATATGAATCATAGGTCGAGTATAAGTAAAGTTAATAAATTATAAAATATTATGTCAAGAAGGAAAATGGTACGGTAAAGGGTTCATGCAGATGATACCTTATAGGTAGAGCATAATTGTGCTAGGAGATGATGAAATTTGGAGAGAAAGACCAAGAAACTTAGGTGAAACGTTATAATATGACAATCGGGTGTAGTTGAATATAAGAGGATATTTTCTTTCTTTTCAAGTTTAGCTTGTGCTTTTGGTTCTAGAAGGTTATATAAGGAAGCTGAGTCAAGGAGACCTAGTTATTGAGAGTTTAGTAGGCACAAATTCATACATAATTTCTGATATGAGAATGACGGTAAGTGCATACCTAGTATTAAGTATGAAAGGACGAGCAGTAATGACAGGAGTTAAATTGACTTAGCTACTAAGGCTTGCAAATTTTAAACTATGAAATTTGGAGGAAGTACTATTTATGGTTGAGATTCAATAGATGAAATTGTTCTTTGATGGGTAATTTGAGGTTGAAGTTTAGAAAGCTATGGGCAGTATATATGATTATATTAAGGAGAATGAACACGTGAAGTATCTTGTTTGGAATTAAGGCATGACACATATTTCCTACAGCCGTGTTAGTTCAGATGGAACTTATAGTTTATGGGGCTCATATTCATCCAGGATAAGCAATTTCCTACTAAGGCTGATAGGGAATGATAATGTTCTGATAGTTAAGTTGGAAAAAAAAAAAAGGGGATACAAGAAAAAAAAAAAAAAAAAAATTTCTATGGGTAATTATAAGTGTTACATAAGGTGAAGAATGTGCTGGTAGGAGTAAATCATAGGGTTAGAATTCTTGAAGTAATGAAACTAGTATTCAAGATAAGACTAAGAAATAAAAAGAAAGTTAAAGTTGATGATGGGATAGACATCTTTGAAGGAAAAGGTGTGAGGATGAGATAGGACTAAAATTAAGGAATAAGTACAGCAGGTTAAAATGATACCAACAATACCAAAAATAGGAAAAGGGAAGTGGATAAGATGCAAAGGACAGGAAGAGAGCTCGATAGAGTCAGTTATAATGATGAGGATAAGGAGTGTCTAACCATTGCCCCTGTGTTAACACTACCTATGAGCGGTGAAGGATACACCGTGTACTGTGACGCCTTCAGAGTTGGCCTAGGGTGTGTTTTGATGCGGAATGGAAAAGTAGTGGCTTATGCTTCAAGGCAGCTGAAGAGGCATGAGCAGAACTATCCCACCCATGATTTGGAAATGGCGGCTGTAGTCTTTGCACTAAAAATCTGGAGACACTACCTGTATGGTAAAGTGTGCGAGATATACACCGACTATAAGAGTTTGAAGTACATCTTCCAACAGAGGGATTTAAACTTGAGACAGAGGAGATGGATGGAGCTTCTGGAAGACTATGATTGCACCATCGGTACCACCACAGGAAGGCCAATGTAGTAGCAGATGCTTTAAGCGAGAAAATCTTACGCGGTTTGGCGCACATTTCGTGAGAGAAGAGGCTTGATTCGGGAGGTACATGAGTTGATGGATCAAGGTTTAATCCTAGATCTTTCAGATGATGGGGTATTGTTGGCTCACTTTTGGTGAGGCCAGACTTGAGGGACAGAGTTAGAGTTTCCCAGCACAGAGACCAACAATTGATGAAGATCATAGAAAGAGTACAGCAAGGTGAAGGTGGTGAGTTTGGGTTTGCCAATGATGGCGCCCTAGTGCAAGGTTCTAGGATATGTGTGCCCGATGTGGACAACCTCAGGAATGAAATCATGCGAGAGGCACAATATACAATCTGACAAGATCCACCTGAGTTCCACCAAGATGTACCATGATGTGAAAGATAGCTATTGGTGGAATGGCATGAAGAGAGACATAGCCGACTTTGTGTCCAAGTGCTTGACTTGTCGGAAGGTGAAGTTTGAACACGAGACCGTCAAGGAAGCTGCAAGAGCTCCTATCCCGAATGGAAGTGGGAAATGAGTACTATGGATTTTGTGACTGGGTTGCCTCGTACCACGCGAGGATATGATTCGATATGGGTAATTGTAGACCGCTTGACCAAATCAGCTCACTTCTTACCTGTAAAGACTACATACTCTGTGGCACAGTATGCCCGGCTCTACATTCGAGAAATAGTCAGATTGCATGGAGTTCCGGCTTCCATAATATCGGCGAGAGGGTCCCGATTCACTTCTCGGTTTTGGAGAAAGTTGCAGGAGGCACTTGGCACAGTTGAACTTGATGCGGCTTTCCACCCTCGAGCAGACGGACGATCAGAAAGGACGATCCAAACACTGGAAGACATGCTCCGCATGAGTGTCTTGGATTTTGGAGGTCAATGGGATGAGCAGCTAGCTTTGGTGGAGTTTGCCTACAACAACAGTTATCACTCCAACATAGGGATGGCATCCTATGAGGCATTATATGGAAGAAAGTGTAGGTCTCCTCTGTGTTGGACAGAAATGGGGGAAGCAAAGGTGCATGATGTAGACCTAATGAAGTACACTTCAGAGATAGTTCCTTTAATCGAGAGCAGTCAAGACGACTTCAGATGGCGTAAGAGTTATGCGGACCCAGACGGAGGGATGTGGAGTTTGCGATGGGCAACTATGTATTCTGAAGGTATCTCCAATGAAGGAGTCATGAGATTTGGAAAGAAGGGCAAGTTGGCACCTCGGTATATCGGACCTTTTGAGGTTCTTGATAGAGTTGGAGCGATTGCCTACCGGTTGGAGCTACCACCCAACCTCTCTCACGTTCATCCGTGTTTCACATCTCCATGCTCGGAAATACATTCCAGATCCTTCTCATGTCTGCATGTAGGATGTGATAGAGCTAAAAGAAAATTTGACATTTGAGGAGCGACTGTAGCCATAGTGGACTACCAAGTGAGGCAGTGAGATCAAAGCAGATCCCTATGGTTAAGGTTTTGTGGAGAGTCGATCGGTGGAAGAGTGCACTGGAAGTCGAGCAGGACATGCGTAGCAAGTACCCTTATTTGTTCAATGTATAATCATGTGCTTTATTACGCCTTGTGTAAAATTCGAGGGCGAATTTTTACGTAAGGGGAAGAATGTAACACCCCTGATTTTTTATATATTATTATTGAGCTTCGTGTAGGTATCCTCAATTCGCGGAAATTCGACAGTTGTTCGGATCTGTGAATTTCCGGCCAGACAGACCACTCACGGAAAAAGTCTCGAATTGGATCGAGGTTTTAGCTACCCCACCATTGTCGGGCATCGAGCGCGTTCCCGAAGTCGGAATCGGAAAAGGTAAACCCGAACCTTGCTTTTTCGTAAGTTTCTAGTGCTTAAATAGGATTAAAAATCCATAAAATATTCGTGGTAGCTTAGAAAATTACAATTCTTTTTGCAATAGCTTAGTAATATTTCTAAGGACCGCGTGTCAGAGTATTCTAATTTTTAGAGCTTATTTGAGCCGTTTTTGCAAAAATGATCAATTATAAGGACTAAATTGAAATTTTGCGTATTGTGATGGATGATCGATTTGATGGGCGGGAGGGCTGTGTGATATGATTGAACTGTGGATATATGGATTGTGTGTATTGAAGTGTGTTTTGTGCTTTTTTGCTGGGTGGGTAGGTCCTTGTTATAGGGGAGTCTCTGCCGGTTTTTCGGCACGAATTTGGACGTATTGGTCTTTTTCTTTGTTTGTATTGAGTCTTTTATATTAAAAATTGTAATGTAATTGTCAGGTGAGCCGGAACAGCCTTCTTCCTCCGTCCAGCCGCCTCAGTGACCATCGTCAAGTTTGTGAGTAAAATATTAATTTTAATTGTAATTTCGATATTATTATATGTTCAGCATGCCCATGCATCACTTATATGCATATATTTATGTAGTTAAACTCTAGGCACGATTTATGTTGCATTGATAACTGTTAAAGTGCCATGAATGTTGTTGCGGTAATTTGGAGCAGTGTGCGTGCGTGTGATGTGGTGTGGATTATGGATAGGACGGGTAGTCACGGCTTGAGTTCTTCACGGGACCCGATCCTTCGAGGGTAGTCACGGCTTGAGTTCTTCGCTGGGACCCTCGATTTGGTTATTAAGTGGAAGTCCGAGCTGAGTTCTTCGCTGGCACCAGGTTGGATTTAAGAGAGCTGTATAGGGGATCAGCTCCCATATATTATGATTGATGTTACAGGGTGCGTGAGTGCTCCAAATTACCTTTTTGATGTTATGATGTGAAAATGTTGTTGATGTTGCATTTCACTCTACAGGGTGCATTAGTTCTAGATAGTTATAGAGATTATGGTTAAAATTGATATTTTACTCTCTCGAGTCGACGCTCACTCTGTTCAAAAATTTTACAGCCACGGAGGATATTTTTGAGGTTAACCTGCTTTCTCCCTCGCAGGTCAATTATTACTGTTTGTATAAACTTGTTAAATCTTAGAATTTCCGCATGTGTTAGAAATGTTTATTTGATTTGGGTCTGTAAATTAAATTATTATTTTGGGACCTGTAAACTTAATATGCTATGCATGTTTGATGGATTGGATGAGGGAGCTGAGCTCCCATTTATTATTAAGTTGATGAGTATGTGGAGGGTGAGCTGAGCTCCCCAATTGACTATATATTGTGTTTACAGGTCGGGTGAGTCGAAAACTCCCCGTTGGTAAGTCCATTTTATGGCCGGACTCTGTCCGTTTGTTTTCTTGAAATTGGGTCCAAATGGGCCTTAGAGTTGGGTTAATGAACAGTTAGGCTTACTACGGGCCTCGGGGGCTTTAGGCTGGCCCAGGTCCTAGTGCCGGTCCGGCCCATAGGTTGGGTCATGACAGGAACACTATCATAAGCCTTCTCCAAATCAATAACAACTATGTGTAGATCTTTTTTCACATCTCTATATTTCTCCATCAAGCTTCTAATGAGAAAGATCGCTTCCATAGTTAAACGACCGGGCATGAAACCAAATTGATTGAGAGAGATAAAAGTATCATGACGTAGTCGATGCTCCACAACTCTCTCCCACAACTTCATAGTATGGCTCATGAGTTTAATTCCCTTATAGTTTGAGCAACTTTATATGTCTCCCTTATTTTTAAAAATACGTACTAAAATACTCATCCTCCATTCATCAGGCATTTTCTTTGAGTTTAGAATCTTATTAAATAATTTAGTTAACCATGCCACTCCCATATCTCCCAAACACTTCCACACTTCAATTGGTATTTCATCGGGTCCACAGGCTTCACCCACTTTCATTCTCTTAAGTGCTTTCTTTACTTCTAAAGATTTAATCCTTCTAGTATAATTCACATTCTTTTCTATTATTCTATAGCCTATATTCACCCTATTACCATTTTGACTATTATTAAAGAGATCATTAAAATAATTTCTCCATCTTTCTTTAATATCCTCATCTTTCACCAACACTTTTCCTTCTTTATCCTTAATGCACCTAACTTGATTGAGATCTTAATATTTCCTTTCTATCCTTCTTGCTAATCTATAAATATCTTTCTCCCCTTCTTTAGTTCCAAGTTTCTCATATAACTTTTCAAATGCCTGTGCTCTTGCTTAACTAACTGCCTTTTTTGCCTCTTTCTTTGCTATCTTGTACTATTCATATGCCTCATTATTATCACATTTAGGTAATTTTTTATATCATTTCCTTTTTCTCTTCATTGCCTTTTGTACTTCTTCATTCCACCACCATCTCTCTTTTGAGGGTGGTCCATGTCCTTTAGACTCTCCAAGTACTTTTCCAGCTACTTCTCTAATCTTTGATGCTATCTGTATCCATATATCATTGGCCTCCATATCCAGCTTTCATACTTCGGACTCGAGAAGCTCATTTTTAAACTTCACTTACTTTACTCCTTTGAACTCCCACCACTTTGTTCAAGCTACACTATTTCTTCTTACCTTACTTGAATTGTTCCTAAACTTGACATCCAAGACCACCAACCGATGTTGACTTGTTAAAGCCTCTCCTGGAATAACCTTGCAATCCTTGCATAGAGCTCTATTTGTCTTCCTAGTTAAGAGCAAGTCGATTTGGCTTCTATGTTGCCCACTTTTAAAAGTCACTAAATGTGACTCTCTTTTTATAAAGTAGGTATTTGCTAATATTAGGTCGTATGCCATAGCAAAATCTAGAATGCTTTTTCTCTCCTTATTTCGACTGCTAAAACCAAAACCTCCATGAACATTCTCATAACCTTATATATCACTTCCTACATGCCCATTCAAATCTCCACCAATGAAAACATTCTCTTCATTCGGTATGCTTTGCATTAAATCATCCATATCTTCCTAAAACTTTTATTTACTCTCACTATCTAGTCTTATTTGTGGGGTATAAGCACTAACTACATTTATTGTTTCTCCTTCTAGTACTAGCCTTACTAGTATAATTCTATCTCCTACTCTTTCACAGCTATTACTGCGTCTTTCAATGTTCTGTCTATGATTATGCCCACTTTTCTCTCCTTTCCGATAAACCACAGTTTGTACCTTGAATTATCCACTTCTTTACTTTTCTTTTCTACCCATTTAGTCTCCTAAATGCAAGCAATATTCACCCTTCTTCTTTCCAAGGTATCCACAAGCTCCATTAATTTTCCTATAAGCGATCCAATATTCCAAGTACCAATCCTGATCCTCCTCCTATCCTGTTTCTTCATAATTGGTCTCCTTTTATGATATCTTCTATTATTTTTTATGTCTATCTTGTGTTCTGTTCCACTATCAATGGGCCTAAACCCAAAAAAAAATTTGAAAAAAGAGGCCCAATAGACTATATTATTGCAGCGCTATGAAGAAAAATCAATGAGTTTAATCCAAAGGATAGCTACATGAAAATTTATCATAGTTATGTTAATAATCCAAAAAAATTAAAAATTTACTGAACTTTATTTCGAATGAGAATTAGGGTCGTGTCTAAAAATTTTAAATTTTAATAAAAAATTAATTAAAAAAATTAAATATAAAAAAATTGAATGTTATTAATGATCAAAATTCACCATAATTAATGATCAAAATAAAATTATTATACACACGATGATTGTTATAATAATTTTAAATTTTCTTCATATTTTAAACATTATTTTATATGCAAAGATCATCTAAATGTTTTAGGTTCAGGGGTTGAGAAACATATCAGAAAGAAATCACAGAAATCTCTCAAGCGAGAATGGAGAGAATGGGGTTGAATTCTAAGAGATGCACAGCAATTTTCCTTGTTTTGTATAGCTTTGCCTATGTCACTCATTCTTGCATTAATGTACCGAAACTCAACTTTGGTTAGCTTTGAACGACTTGCTAAAGCTAAGATCTTGGCAGGAAATCTCAGAATCTTACAAGCCAGGTGCAGGTGAGGCCATTGCTTTGCAATTAATTTCCAAGCTATTCATATACAATGAATTGCCAATGGCTGAGCAACGACTGGGTAGCTGATGCATACATTTTGCATAGTCATTTAGATCTAATTTCATAGCCATTTTATTTTATTATTAGTCATTTTTAGCCAATTTCATTAGTTATTTAGTTAGTTTTTCATAGTTGTTAATTGTGCATTAATTTGTAATTTTTACTTTGTTTTGTAGGAAAAATGGTGTTTTTGAAGGACTGAAGAGAAATTTTGCCATTGAGGAGTGACTTCTACAGCCAAAGATGTCAAAAACAAGTTTTCAAGCTGAAATATGTATTGACCAAATTGTGCATAACTTGCCGCATAAGCTATGCATATCTGCATAAGGAGAAAAATCACTGTTCTAATACCTGCCGAATGGTGCATAAGGAGAGTGCATGGCTTATGCAGATTCACGCCTCCCTTATGCACTCTCACGGAATTGTGCATAACCTATACGCCAAGTCATGTAGTTTCGCATAAGTGAACCAGAAACAGCCGAAAACTGCATAAGGGACTGCATAACTTATGCAGTCCACTTATGCAGTCCCACAAAG
The DNA here is from genome assembly GCF_030052815.1 of Hevea brasiliensis. Taxonomy (NCBI): domain Eukaryota; kingdom Viridiplantae; phylum Streptophyta; class Magnoliopsida; order Malpighiales; family Euphorbiaceae; genus Hevea; species Hevea brasiliensis. Next base: position 91,106,761 of record NC_079506.1, read on the forward strand.
GTTTCATTAATGAGCTGGCAGAAGATTTCCTCAGAAAATTCCTCCTAAAACACACCATTTTAGGGCTCCATGTCAGAAAATTTCTATAAATAGCCTTATTTCCCATTTTAAAAAAAGGAGGAAGGAGCAGAAAAGGAAAGAAGGAAGAGCAAAAGGGCAGCTGAAGAGTCACATTCACCTTCCACACCATTTCCAATTAGATTTGGAGATTTCTTTCTTTTCTTACATTTTTCCTACATTTCTAGTGTTTAGTTTCTTGTTTCTTAGCTTAGATTAAAGCTTTATTTCCATTTACACTCACAATATCTTGTAAATATTATGGGTAGTGAGTAGTTTTATTTTGATTCTGGAGTAAGGGTTGTAATATTTGAGATATTTTGTGGATTTTGATTGGGTAATCCATATTTTGCGGTCTTAATGAGTTTTATTCATTTCTTGTGTGCTTAATGACATGCTTAGTGTAAGATCCCATTAAGTGATGTTCTTAATCCATGGTTGAGGCACCGAAAGGAGAAGGTCTTGTGATAGATAATCAAGAAATTGGACTTAATTAACTTAGATCTAGAAATAGACTAAGGATTAAGAGGATTCACAGATTAATTAAAGAACTTAATGGGTCTTAATTAATTCTAACTCCACGAAAGTAGGATTAGATTGATTAAGGCACTCTTTGTCTCACTCGAAAGGGTATTCAAAGGATTTAAGAATTAATCTCCTTAAAACCCGTAAGTTCCACAAGATTGGATAACCAATTTAAAATCCCAAAATAGCTCGAATATGAAATCCCGAACTCCGGAATCGCCTTTTCATAATTGTTAATTTTTAATTGAATTTAATTGCTTGCCATTTTAATTTTGCCATATTTCAACTTGCTTATTTCAAATTGATGCAATTTTAGTTTAATTAATACATTGTTGGATAGATTATTAATTTTGCACATATAGATTTCATACTCAAATACCCATCAATTTATTACTTTAATTTCAATAATAGTTCAATTTAGTCAACTTTTTATATCAAAAATTCAATCATTAACACAACTCCTCGTGGGAACGATATCTTTTCTATATTACTTGTACGACCCGTGCACTTGCGGTTGGGCCACATCAAGTTTTTGGCGCCGTTGCCGGGGAGTTGTTTGTTTAAGATTAAGTTCTTAATTATTTTAGTTGTTTTTAGTTTTATTTTTGTTATCTTTTCATTTTTGTGTTTGTTTGTTCTTTTTCAGGTACTTTTAATCTTTTATGAGAAGAGCTAAAAGCACAAGTGACACATCTTTATTATTCAATCCTGAAATTGAGAAATTTTGTAAAGCCAACAAGAAAGAAACCAGAAAAAGAAAAGAAGCATTGAGAGAAACCGAATTAGAAGCAGAAATGGCTGATGAAAGAATCAGAATTGGTGGAGGTAATGTTGGAAATGATCGAAACAATGAAAATGCAGCCCAAGGTGAAGAGATTATAAATGCTAATGTGCCTAGGGGAAGTATGATGGATCATGCTTTTCCTCGTTTTGATGACTTGAGAGAGAGCATAGCAAGACCAAGAATTGATGCAAATAGTTACAAGATGGATTTTGGAATTCTTCAAATGATTCAAAATTCCCAATTTGGGGGACATCCTTCTGAAAATCCACACACACATCTGAAGAAGTTTGCTATGATCTGTGATATGCAAAAACAACCTGGAGTATTTGATGATGCAGCAAGATTGAAGCTATTCCCATTCTCTTTGAAAGATAGAGTATTGGATTGGCTTGATTCTTTACCTCACAACTCCATTACAAATTGGGAGCAACTTACTGATGCATTTCTTGCACAATATTTTCTACCTGGAAAAACTCAAGAATTAAGGAATCAAATGACAGCTTTCAGACCAAGAGAAGATGAAACTCTCTATGATTCATGGATGAGATGGAAGGAATTAGAGAGACAATGCCCACATCATGCCATTCCAAAATGGATGATAAATCAGAATTTTTACACCAATGTTACTCCTGCAATCAGAGGGATTATTGATGCTCAAACAGGAGGAGAATTTATTATGAAGCATGAAGATGAAGCTTATGAGCTATTGGAGAAAATTGCAAAGAATACTCATCTTTGGAGTAGTCCAAGAGGACCAGCTCCAACTCAAAGGAGGCAAGCCGCTGGAATGTATGACCTTGATCCGTTCAACATGATTAATGCAAAGTTTGATGCACTTACAAATGTTTTGGCTAAGAAGATGGAAGATTTGAGTATGTTGGTTAGTTCAACATCATCATCTGGAAGTTCACAACAAGTGGCTTATGCAGAAGGAACTACCAGCTGTGGAGTAGACTATGGAGAGCAAGCAGCATATGTTGGTAATTATGGAAACAAGCAAATGGGGAATTCTTACTTTCAAACTTATAATCCAACTTGGAGGAATCATCCCAACTTTTCATGGGGAAATCAGCAAAGTCAAGTTCCAAATCAGAATTTTCAACCACAACAGCAACAAGGAATTCCATATCAGCAAAATAGGCAACCATTGCCTAATTTTCAGCAGAAAAATATGAATCCTCCACCAAAACAGCAAGAACAAAGTTCCACCACAGAAGCTTTATTGCAACAGATTCTTGCTAACCAAACTAAGCATGATGAGGAGATGAGAGAGATGAAAGCAAGGCTAGAACAGATGCAAACACATAACAGAATGCTGAAAAATTGCACAACAAGCATCTTCCTCAGGTACCAAGTCTTTTGGAAAACTTCCAAGTCAACCAGAAAACCCAAGAGAGCAGTGTCAAGCTATTACTTTAAGAAGTGGGAAAGTTGTAAATAATGAGAAGATTGAAAAAAATGAGAAGAGTGAAAATAGTGAGAGGAGAGAAAATGAGAAAGAAATTGATGAGAATGAAAAATAAGAGAGTGAAAAACAAGAAAGTGCAGAAAAATGTAAAGAGAAAATTGAAAAGAAGGAAGAGAAGTATATACCTCCAGAGCCTTACAAGCCACAACTTCCCTTTCCACAAAGATTTCAAAAAACCAAGCTTGATAAGCAATTTGGGAAGTTTTTAGAGGTTTTGAATAAGCTTTACATCAATGTGCCTTTTGTTGATGCTCTTTCACAAATGCCCTCTTATGCAAAATTCTTGAAAGAAATTCTCTCAAACAAGAGGAAACTTGAAGACCATGAAACTGTAGCTTTGACAGAAGAATGTAGTGCTATCCTCCAAAGGAAACTTCCTCCAAAGCTCAAGGATCCAGGGAGTTTTTCAATTCCATGCCACATTGGGGAATCATGTTCTACAAAAGCTTTATGTGATTTAGGGGCTAGTGTTAGCCTTATGCCCCTTTCCATTTATGAGAAGCTCAATATGGGAGATCTAAAGCCAACCCACATTTCTCTTCAGTTAGCTGACAGATCAATTAAGTATCCTGAAGGGATTTTGGAAAATGTGCCTCTGAAGGTTGGGAAGTTCTATATACCTATTGACTTTGTCATCTTAGACATGGAGGAAGATTCTAATATTCCAATTATCTTGGGGAGACCCTTTCTAGCTACAGCAGGAGCATTAATTGATGTTAAGGGAGAAAAATTGACTCTTAGAGTTGGTGAATATCAATTGGTTTTCAATATTAATAACACTATGAAGAAGCATCATTCTGAAGCTGATACTTGCTTAAGAGTTGATATCATTGATGAGCTGGTTGAAGAACACTTCAGAAAGAAATATCCAGAAGATCCACTTGAAAATTGTTTGGTTCATGGAGGAGGCATAGACTATGACAACCCTCATGTGGCTGCATATGCTCAACATTTAGAGGGTAGTCCACCATTCATTTCTGCTCCAGTTTTTCAACTCACACAAAAGGAAAAAGCAGAATCTAAGCAACCATCATTCAAGGAAGAAGATGCACCTAAGGTAGAACTTAAGCAACTTCCTTCTCAGCTCAGGTATGAATTTCTTGGCACCAATAATACTTATCCAGTAATTGTAAATGCAAACTTGAGTACTTTAGAGGTTGATAAGTTGTTAAGAGTGTTGAGGCAATTCAGAAAAGTTTTAGGACATACCATAGAAGACATTAAGGGAATAAGCCCGCACTTTTGCATGCACAGAATTATTTTGGAAGAAAATTGTAAGCCATCTATTGAACATCAGAGGAGGTTGAACCCAAATATGAAAGAAGTTGTTAAAAAGGAAATTTTGAAGTTGCTTGATGCAGGGATCATATATCCTATCTCAGACAGTACTTGGGTGAGTCCAGTACATGTTGTCCCAAAAAAGGGTGGAATGACAGTTGTCAAAAATAAAAATAATGAATTAATTCCCACCAGAACAGTGACTAGTTGGCAAATGTGCATAGATTACAGAAAATTAAATATAGCCACTAGAAAATATCATTTTCCACTTCCCTTCATTGATCAGATGTTAGAAAGACTGGCTAGGCATTCTTATTTTTGCTATTTAGATGGATACTCAGGTTTTTTTCAAATCCCTATCCATCCAAATGATCAAGAGAAAACCACTTTCACTTGTCCATATGGAACCTTTGCTTATAGGAGGATGCCATTTGGGTTGTGTATTGCACCAGCCACTTTTCAAAGGTGCATGATGGCAATCTTCTCAGATTTCATTGAAGACATAATGGAGGTTTTTATGGACGATTTTTCTATTTATGGATCTTCATTTGACATATGCTTGGCTAACCTTTCTAAAGTTTTGCAGCGATGTGTGGATATTGACCTTGTGTTAAACTGGGAAAAGTGTCATTTCATGGTTCAGGAAGGGATAGTGCTTGGACATTTGGTGTCTAACAGAGGAATAGAGGTTGATAAAGCCAAATTTGAAGTAATAGAGAAGATGGCTCCTCCTACCAATGTCAAGGGAATTCGAAGTTTTCTGGGACATACCGAGTTCTATAGACGCTTTATCAAGGATTTTTCTAAAATAGCTAAACCTTTGTCTAATTTGTTAAGTAATGATACACCATTTGTATTTGACTAAGAGTGTTTGGATGCCTTTTGCAGGTTGAAGCAAGCTCTTATCACTGCACCAATCATGCAACCACCTGATTGGAGCCTACCTTTTGAAATTATGTGTGATGCTAGCAACTATGCAATTGGAGCTGTTCTTGGTCAAAGAAAGGACAAAAAGGCTTATGCTATTTATTATGCTAGTAGAACACTGGATGAGGCTCAAACAAATTATGCAACAACTGAAAAGGAATTTTTAGCAATTGTCTTTGCATTGGAAAAGTTCAGACCTTACATTATTGACTCAAAGGTGGTTATATTTTCAGATCATGCAGCCATCAGGTATTTACTCCGTAAAAAGGAGGCTAAACCTAGGCTCATTAGGTGGATTCTGATGCTACAAGAGTTTGATTTGGAGATTAGAGATAAGAAGGGAGCTGAAAATGTAGTTACTGATAATCTGAGTAGGCTGAAATTTGATGATGAAGAAATGGATGAAATCCCTATTGATGAGTTTTTCTTGGATGAACAACTTTTCTCTCTTGTTGCTAAATTAACTTGGTATGCAGACTTTGTGAATTATCTATCTTGTGGAGTTTTACCTCTAGGAATGACATGGCAACAAAAGAAAAAGTTTCTGCATGAGGTAAAATTTTATAGATGGGATGATCCTTTACTCTTTAGGAGATGCTGTGATGGTTTAATAAGGAGATGTATTCCTGATGAGGAGACACAGAGTATTATGCATCATTGCCATGCTTCTGATTATGGAGGACATTTTGGAATCTCTAAAACAGCTAGTAAAATTTTGCAAGCTGATTTCTTTTGGCCAAATCTTTTTAAGGATGTGAGGAAATTTGTGTTGGAATGTGATAAATGTCAAAGGAGTGGAAATCTGTCAAAAATAGATCAGATGCCCCTAAATGGTATTCTTGAAGTAGAATTATTTGATGTTTGGGGAATAGATTTTATGGGGCCATTTCCTCATTCATATGGTAATAGATACATCCTAGTTGGGGTTGACTATGTGTCAAAATGGGTGGAAGCTATTGCAACTCCAACTAATGATGCTAGAGTGGTAGTGAAATTCTTGAAGAAATTTGTCTTGAGTATATTTGGAGCTCCAAGGGCTGTAATTAGTGATGGTGGTTCACATTTTTGTAATAAGCAATTTGAGAGCTTAATGAGGAAATATGGTGTAGTGCACAAGATAGCTACCCCATACCACCCTCAAACTTCAGGACAAGTTGAAATTTCTAACAGAGAACTCAAGCATATCTTAGAGAAAACAGTGAGCAATTCTCGAAAAGATTGGTCTATCAAACTAGATGATGCTTTATGGGCATATAGGACTGCTTACAAAACCCCTATAGGGACTACTCCCTTTAGGTTGGTGTTTGGTAAGTCTTGTCATTTACCTGTGGAGCTAGAACATAGAGCATATTGGGCCATTCAGACCTTGAATTTTGATCTCAAGCAAGCTGGTGAGAAAAGGTTATTGCAACTTAATGAGCTTGAAGAATTGAGGATGGATGCTTATAAAAGTGCCCGTATTTACAAAGAAAGAACCAAAGTTTGGCATGATAAGCATTTTAGAAAAAAAAAGAATTCAAAGAGGGTGATTCAGTTTCGTTATTCAACTCAAGATTGAAATTGTTCCCTGGAAAACTTAAATCAAGGTGGACTGGTCCATATAGAGTTTCTAAGGTTTTCCCTTATGGAGCAATTGAAATTTGGAGTGAAAAATCTGGGAATTTTAAGGTCAATGGGCATAGATTGAAACATTACATAACTGGAGACCCAATAAAAGGAGCAAGCTGTTACAAGCTCTCCAATCCCTCACCTCTTTTCAGTGAAATACATGAAAAGTCCAGCTAAGGACTATAAATTAGCCCTCTTGGGAGGCATCCCAAGTCCTTTTATTTTGCTTTTGCTGATTTACTTTTACTTTCATTGCTTTTGTTTTTATCTTAAATCTCCCCAAATTCAATTTTTGACATTGTTGAATTTTGTCCCTTGTAGATGTATTTCAATGAAGAAAGGTGGTGAATCTGGGAGTAACCCTTAACTGATATTTTATTCTTCAACACTCCCAAAAATTGATTGATTTTTGCTGCATAACCTGTGCAGGTCTGCTACCTAGTTTATGCAGAGAGGAAGAAGAAATTATGCAGCAAAGAGGGTGTCTGCAGCAGATGACTTATGTTCTTGGTGAGGTTGGGTGTGTAACTTTTAAGTATATGTGCTTTTAATGTTAATATGGTGGTAAGTGGGTCATCTTTGTAGTTTTGAGTTTATTTGGGGTGTGAGATTTAAGATGGACAAGCTGCATTTTCTTGGCATGACTTGGGGAGTTCATCATTTGTAGATAAATACAACTTTATGCAGATTTTATTGAGTTTTAATGTGCTAAATGTTGATTTGCAGAATTTGAGTCAAAATGGCATGGGTCACAAATGCCTTTTATGCAGGATTCACTTTTACAAGCATGTGTGATGTAATTTTGATGGATTTTGTATATATTGATGTGTTTTTGGTGATAATTTCTCATGATTTATGCTTAATAGAATTATATTTCTTCATTCTAGGGTATTTTTCACACTTGCAAATCATTTTCCATTGCAATCTCAATCTTGTTGAATTGTGCATAAGCAACTGCATAGCTTATGCAATCCTGCATAATCACAATTCTTGCCATTTTTATCTCTGTTGCAAACTGCATAAGGTAGTGCATAGCTTATACAACTCTGCATAGCCACATTTTTGTCAAATTTCATACCTACCGAGACTTGCATAAGTGTGTACATGACTTATGCACATTTGCATGACTTCAAATACTGCATTTTTTCTCTCTGCCGAAGTCTGCATAAGGAGGGTGCATGACTTATGCACTTCCGCATAACTAGAAACTCTGAAATCCAAAATCTGCCGAGAGGTGCATAAGCAGAGTGCATGACTTATGCACAACTGCATAACCACCAACCCCAAATTCCAAAACCTGCCGAGAGGTGCATAAGCAGAGTACAGGACTTATGCACTTCTGCATAACCACAAACCCTGAAAATCAAAACCCACCGAAAAGTGCATAAGCAGAGTGCATAGCTTATGCACAACTGCATGACCACATTTCCAAACACCAAAATCTGCCGAGACCTGCATAAGCAGAGTGCATGACTTATGCACTTCCGCATGACCAAAGTTCCAAAAGACCAAAACATGCCGACAGGTGCATAAGCAGAGTGCATAGCCTATGCACTTCTGCATAACCTCACATTCTGAACTCCAAGACTTGCCGAGAGGTGCATAAGCAATGTGCATAAGCTATGCACATTCACTTTCCCCTTATGCAGTTTTATAAGTCTAGTTTAAAACTTCTTTTCGGCAATATTTTTTTTTCCCAACTCCACCTCCCGATAGCCCTGCTCACTCCTTTTCCCCCCACGACCTTAATTCCGGCATACCCCTTTTTCTGCACTCGTATTTTCGCCGGATAAACCCTAATTTCTCCCTGCATTTCCATTTCGGCCCTCATCTCCTCCATCCTCACTATCGGAAATCAATGGAGTCGCCTCCCCATTCCCCTCCTACATCTCCTCTCCAGGTTTCGCCATTGTCAATGCGGCCTCCCAACCCCAATTCCCCTCCGCAAGAAACACCTCCACCACCTCCCACAACCACCTACAAGCGAAAAATTAGGTCGAAATCTACGCGACCCATTGCTTCTGTACCTCCTCTATCAAAGCGTAAAGAACCACCCACCCCATTTTCAGAACCACCACCCAAAAACCCCAAAACTTCAGCCTCCACATAAGCCAAATCACCCTCTTCCAGCAAAAAGCAATCGTTAGCAGCCTCACTGGTATCAAAACTACCTTGGCCTCTTCTTGATGCAGTTCAAAAGGCAGCCTTTAAGAGACTTAAGAAAAGGAGGGTGCAACCCACTAGGTATATTTCTGTAGATTCTCTACAGTCACTTGGTTTATTTGATAATTTGGTTGCCTATCTTGATGGTATGGGTTGGATGGAATTCGTGCATAAGCAAGAGATAGTTTATCCAGCTTTAGTTTTGGAATTTATTTCCTCATTCTCTGCCACCCTGAAATTGCATGATGTAGATTTTAAGCCAACTATGAAATTTAGATGTTTGGGGCAAAATAGAGAGTTATCATTGGATCAATTTCATAGCATTCTTGGTTTTGCAATTGATGGGCTATTTAGAGTGCCATATACAGGGGTAGAGGTAGCAAACAAGGGTATTTGGAATGCTGCTCAATTTTGGAGAATTATCACCAACCAACCTCAGACTTTTTCTGCTGGCAGATCAAAAACCTCTCAAATACTAAACCCTGCACTTAGGTTTATTCATAGGCTGATTGCTAGCACTATCTTGGGCAGAGGGACTAGTTACAGTCTTGGGGAAATCTGAATTGTTCATGTTATGGTGTGCTTTTCACAAGGTCAAGGTTTCTCCTGGTTATTTCTTTTGTGAGCATGTGTTGCATATTGCTACTAAATCCATAAGTGACATTGTTTTGGGTGGGCTCATAACTGTAATAGCCAAGCATTTTGGTTTTAATCCTGAAGAGCACCCAATACCAGCACTTGTAGACACCTTATATTTTGATGCTACACACCTATCCAAAATAGGATTCAACCTGCCACATTCTGACATTGCACAACCAGCAACAGAAACTGAACCCATTGCACAACCAGAAGCCCAACCTGTCCCATCAGTCCCACAGCACTCTACTGAACCTATCCCACCCCCTCAATCTGCACAGGACACCCCAGCAGCTTCTGCACAGCCCACACCTCCTACAGCTGAACCCTCCTCATCCACATCCCCTCCTGCATTCAACACTAAAGCCTTATTCACCTACCTTGAAAGGCTTAGTGATGATATATACTTTGTGGGTAGAAAGCTTGACACTGGTCTTGATACCCTCAAGGATCGTCATGATCACCTATTTGACCTTGTCATGGAAACTAGAGATAAGCAGAAAGAATTGAAGGAGATGATGAAGCAGCTCATGATCTTTCTGGGAATGCCACCTCCACCTCCATCACCTCCTCCAGCACCATCATTTCGATAGCAACCAGCAGCTACCAGCCCCTTAGCAACATCTTTGGACAAAGGCAAAACAATAGAACTAGATTAGTTTCTGTTTTACTTTAGTTCAAACTTGTAGGACCTTTTCTTTGTAAATATGTTCAAACAATTGTATTTTTTTTGAATTATGTTTGTTTGTTTTGAATTAGTTTGTTTTGAATTCTGTTTTTCTTAAAGTTTTATTGGATAGCTATTACATTAGTTTTCTTTGATTTTCATTGCACTTATTGCCCTTTTGTGCATATTTGTCCATACTCTGAATATATTTGCATGCTTTTACTGCTGGTTGTACATTTTCCCTTGCTCATCATCATGCAGCAGCTTTTGAATATACTGCACAAGCTGTGAATCCCCTATGCAAATATTCTGCATAGCCTGTGCAGTCCTTATTGCCACTCATGCAGAACCGCACAGCTTATGCACCCTACTTATGCACTTGTTCTGGACAACACTTTACTCTGCATAACCTGTGCAGCTTCTTATGCATCCCTTTATATCTTGAATTCTCCTCTGCTCCATACTAGGTAACTCTTTCTTTTTGCTCTTAATTTTCACTAATCCTGGTTATTCCCTTTGCTTTGAGTTTTGATATTGCATTGCTTGAGACATTGAGGACAATGTCTAATTTTGAGTTTGGGGGTGCACATTTTGATTTTTGCTTCATTTTTCACATTTTGAGTATAGAGCATCCCATCCCATTCCATTTACATATATTGTAAATATTTTACATATACATCCATACATACATATACATTACACATTTACACACACATTATACATCACTTAGAAATTGTACATATTGCACACAAATAGATTCCCTCCATTTAGTTAATGAATTACTCATTTTTAGGAATCATGCATCATGCATTAAAATCTTTTGCCAAATCCCTTGAGTATTGAAAAGCTGCCTATGAGAGTGATTTGACTCACCTTTTAGTTGGGTTTGTGGATTGAAAGTTTCCTAAGAGGTGCAAGGTTTTGAAGTGTCTATCCCTTGTCTGTATCTTCTTAGCCAAAAAGCCACCCAACTAGTCATTTGGAGATAGAAGTGTTTAGAGGGAGTTATTGGATATAAGGTAGTCAAATGATGTCTCACCAATCCTAGAACAAATTTTTTAAACCTTTCAAGGCGAAATACCAGCTTGTACTTGAAAAGAGAGATGATTAGGCATTCTTTGATTTAAACTTTTTCATTTTAAACCCTTTGGCCCTTTTCCTAATTAAAATTGACCCTTGCAAACCCCTTTGAGCCTTTTATCCCTAATTTTTTTTGAAATCCTTATTGTTACCTAGCCAATGAACCAAACACTCCAACCCTTTTCATGAGAATAATTATTTACAACATTAGGTACATATATAAAAATTAAAAAAAAAAGAGAAAAAAAAAAGAAAAAAAATACAATAAAAGGGAGAAGAAATGCTTGTCATTTTGTAAAAGTGCTAGTATATGTGCTTTTCACTATTGTCATACAAATTGAAAGAAATCCACCCAAAGTATTAAAAGAAATGAGTTTGGGGGTGGCAATTTTAGGGACAATCATCAAAAGAAAATGTAAGATACAAGTTTAAAGTATCAAAATGTCCCTCCATTTTTATGTGTTTTGTAAACTATGCTAGCACTTGACAATCCTCATTGTGTATTTCTCTCTCCCATATAAATATATAAAAAAAAAAAGAAAAAATATAATAAAATAAGAAGTGTACCTTATGTTTCAAAATTGAAAATATTCTCATGCTTTGACTTTTTACCCATCTTTCTTCTTAGCCTCATTTTGAACCCCATGGCCCCATTACACCCCTAAAAAGACCTTTGATCTCTTGATAGTACTTGCCACATTAGTGGAGATAGGAGTAGGGAATTTGCCTATGGGATTGGAAAATTATCTATTCATTCATTTAATTCCATCATTCTATATAGAGACACTTTGTCTATTGATTGTACTAGAATTCCTTTTGAGCATAACTTTCTCTTTTGATTGGTTGGTTTGGGGATTTTAAATGATAATTGACTTGATGGCTAAGCGGTGAAAGCTTGGATAAGCATTAGATTCTTTGCATTTTGAAGGATGGGTATATGGATTGTTGGTGTGGCTAAAGGTGTGTTAAGTCACTTTAATAGTTGATTTTCATAGCTCTTTGGATAAGGCACCCCTAAAAAATTTGCATTGCATTTTTAAGTTTGCTTGAGGACAAGCAAAAGCTTGAGTTTGGGGGTATTTGATGCATACATTTTGCATAGTCATTTAGGTCTAATTTCATAGCCATTTTATTTTATTATTAGTCATTTTTAGCCAATTTCATTAGTTATTTAGTTAGTTTTTCATAGTTGTCAATTTTGCATTAATTTGTAATTTTTACTTTGTTTTGTAGGAAAAATTGTGTTTTTGAAGGACTGAAGAGAAATTTTGCCATTAAGGAGTGACTTCTACAGCCAAAGATGTCAAAAACAAGTTTTCAAGCTGAAATATATATTGACCAAATTATGCATAACTTGCCGCATAAGCTATGCAGATTTGCATAAGGAGAAAAATCAATGTTCTAATACCTGCCGAATGGTGCATAAGGAGAGTGCATGGCTTATGCAGATTCACGCCTCCCTTATGCACTCTCACGGAATTGTGCATAACCTATGCGCCAAGTCATGCAGTTTCGCATAAGTGAACCAGAATAGCGCATAAGGGACTGCATAACTTATGCAGTCCACTTATGCAGTCCCACAAAGGTTTCATTAATGAGCTGGCAGAAGATTCCTTCAGAAAATTCCTCCTAAAACACACCATTTTAGGGCTCCATGTCAGAAAATTTCTATAAATAGTCTTATTTTCCATTTTAAAAAAAGGTGGAAGGAGCAGAAAAGGAAAGAAGGAAGAGCAAAAGGGCAGCTGAAGAGTCACATTCACCTTTCACACCATTTCCAATCAGATTTGGAGATTTCTTTCTTTTCTTACATTTTTCCTACATTTCTAGTGTTTAGTTTCTTGTTTCTTAGCTTAGATTAAAGCTTTATTTCCATTTACACTCACAATATCTTGTAAATATTATGGGTAGTGAGTAGTTTTATTTTGATTTTGGAGTAAGGGTTGTAATATTTGAGATATTTTGTGGATTTTGATTGGGTAATCCATATTTTGCAGTCTTAATGAGTTTTATTCATTTCTTGTGTGCTTAATGACATGCTTAGTGTAGGATTCCATTAAGTAATGTTCTTAATCCATGGTTGAGGCACCGAAAGGAGAAGGTCTTGTGATAGATAATCAAGAAATTGGACTTAATTAACTTAGATCTAGAAATAGACTAAGGATTAAGAGGATTCACAGATTAATTAAAGAACTTAATGGGTCTTAATTAATTCTAACTCCACGAAAGTAGGATTAGATTGATTAAGGCACTCTTTGTCTCACTCGAAAGGGTATTCAAAGGATTTAAGAATTAATCTCCTTAAAACCCGTAAGTTCCACAAGATTGGATAACCAATTTAAAATCTCAAAATAGCTCGAATATGAAATCTCGAACTCCGGAATCGCCTTTTCATAATTGTTAATTTTTAATTGAATTTAATTGCTTGCCATTTTAATTTTGCCATATTTCAACTTGCTTATTTCAAATTGATGCAATTTTAGTTTAATTAATACATTATTGGATAGATTATTAATTTTGCACATATAGATTTCATACTCAAATACCCATCAATTTATTACTTTAATTTCAAGAATAGTTCAATTTAGTCAACTTTTTATATCAAAAATTCAATCATTAACACAACTCCTCGTGGGAACGATATCTTTTTTATATTACTTGTACGACCCGTGCACTTGCGGTTGGGCCACATCAGTAGCCATCTACTTTTCGCACTCATACTCGATACCTTCTCACTCTCTGACCATTACAACTTTTACATAATTACATTGACCTTTTCTTCTTCAAACTTTGCAGGTTCAAGAAATATTTCATTTGCAACTTCAATGAGCAAGCCTATTGACAAATTGCTTGATGGACTTCTAGCTCCTGGATTCAATGAAGGATCTTGTTTAAACAGGTTTCAATCTCATTTATATTGCAAATCTTCACCCCAAAACAACCTTCATTTCTGATATCCAAGCTGCGGAGCTATGAAGATCTGCATAGAAGGCGTGGATCTTATACTAGATCCTACAATGGAGTTATAATATTGGTTACTAAATCTAGCCGTTTCAATAGTATTACAATGAGCAAGTACATTGTCTGGATAGCTTCCAATGGACTGGGGAACAGGATCATAAGCATGGATTCTGTACAAGGCAGAGGGTAATGATAATACCCCAGATCAGCCTTTCCAACCTGCATTTTCTATGGAGCCATGTTGTCCATGTTCCTCCCAAATATGATTGCAAGAAAAGGACTGAAGTTGATGCCAGTGATCTTTTTCCTTATTAAGGCATTGTGAGGACTGAGGATATGAGTTGGGGAGCAAAGATGGTTAATGATGATGATTAGTTGTAATTAAGTAGAAAAATTATTTCCTTGTAGTTTGTTAGTTAGGTGAGGTCGCCCGCTAAGCATTTTCATCTCTATCAATTAAAATGCAATTTAATTTAATTACAGTTTCTTTCTATTATTTATTTTTTGATTTTTGGTTTATTTGATTCCAATTAAGGCTTGAACTTGAGACCTGATATCGATGATTCACTGAATTAAAACCCATTGGTTTCTTGCTATTATTTCTTGTAGTTTGTTAGGTTAGTTTGCTTACAGAACTCAGAGCAGAACTTGTGCTTTAGAGAATTCAACTGTGTTGTTTTACCAGAAAGAGTCCATAATCCTTACATTGGTTAATTTCGCGTTTTTTACCAAATGAGTGGAATCAAAAAATAAAAAATACTAAAAAATGGTGAGTTTAAATATAATTACCTGCGGTGGAAGATGTTAGGACGGAACCCTAATTGTAATAGCATTTGAGAGTCTGAACGATATTTATAATAGCGTCCAAATTTTAAAAGGTAAAATGGAAACCGGATACTATAGCAGCATCCAGCTTTTATTTTAAATTTTTAATTATTTTATTTTATATTTTAAATAAAATATAAATATTATTTTAATAAATAATATTATAATAATTAATATTATATATTATAATTTTTTATTATAAAAAATTATTTTTTAATTTAAAATCAAATTAAATAAAAATAAATAAAAATTAAAATATAAAAATTTATTAAAATAAAAAAATTAAAAAAAATAGACGCTAGTAGCGTCTAGTTTTAATTTAAATTTTTAAATTTTTAAATTTTTTAATTTTATATTTTAAATAAAATATAAATATTATTTTAATAAATAATATTATAATAATTAATATTATAAATTATAACATTTTTATTATAAGAAATTATTTTTTAATTTAAAATTAAATAAAAAATTTAATTTAATTTAATTTTAAATTAAAAAATAATTTTTTATAACAAAAATGTTATAATTTATAATATTAATTATTATAATATTTTTATTAAAATAATATTTATATTTTATTTAAAATATAAAATTAAAAAATTAAAATTAAAATTCGATGCTACTTATTGTATAGTAGCGTTTATTTTTTAAAAAAAATTTTTTAATTATTTTATTTCAATAAATTTTTATATTTTAATTTTTATTTAATTTAATTTTAAATTAAAAAATAATTTTTTATAATAAAAATATTATAATATATAATATTAATTATTATAATATTTATTTATTAAAGTAATATTTATATTTTATTTAAAATATAAAATAAAATATTTAAAAAATTAAAATGAAAGCTGGACGCTACTTATAATAGCCTCCGGCTTTCATTTAAGATTTTAAAACTTGAACGCTGTTATAAATAGCGTCCGGACTCTCAAAACGCTATTATAATTAATATTTTATTCTAATATCTTTCACCTCAGCATAATTTATCCCATTTTGATAATTATATTCAAATTTACCCTTTTTTTGTTTTTTTTTTTCTATTCCACCCATTTGATAAAAAACTTGCTAATTTCTGGACTAAATACATTCAAGAAATATTACTCACATCTCCTTCATAAACAAGCAATATGTTGATATGCTTGCTTGTAATTCAAAAACACCAATTTTTAAGTTAAAAAAGGCCGAGATTGGTTAGTGCTGGCTTTAGAATTAAGCGTAAAAAATCATTTCACTTGTGATAATTACAGTGGGACTTCACAAAGAGAACTTTTTTTGGCCATCCAATTGTAGAAGAGGGCGTGGCTCAAATTCTTCCTTTTTTTGTCAAAAAATAAGCTTCAGAGGAGACAGTTTCCAATAAATTGTTTCCTTTAGATGGTGGGTACTTAATCAAAAACCCCAAAACCATATCATGAGAAACCTTTCAATAGTGGTCATATCTCCACTAAATATGCCATTGAGTGGCCAAAATCCTTACTAAAATACTTATTTATTAACACCGGAAAAATAAAGGGAAAAAAATAGATGTATGCAGAACATAATGAAGAAGAGAATTAACACAGTAACATAAAAACATATGTATAGGAGAGAAGAAAAAAAGTAGCAGCTGCAAGGGGAAAATCAAGAGCTCAACTCTGACTTCAGTGGCCAACACCAGGGCTTGGAACATCACCATACCTTCTATAGTAGTCATAATCTCCTTGTCCAGCTTCATCTCCTGAATCATCTTCCATGTCTACATGCTTTTCTGTTCCTCTTCTTTCAACCTGACAAGCAAGAGCACAATCCATGCCAATCCTGGTAGCCACTTTACATTGAAACATCAGAGACAAAAGAAGCACTAGTATCAGAAGAAGATCACTAGCCTTGGCCATTTTTTGAACTGGTATAATTCTTGATGCTAGTTAACTAGCTTTAGCTAGGGGAACCTTGTCTTGAAGGAGGTGAAGGTTACATAAATTTGAATTATTTATAAGGCACTATCATGCGGTGGCATGATTTTTAGAAAGGTAAAGTAGTTGTATATGATTTCATTCATGTAGGGTCATATAAATGAGCAGTGCGTAGCATTTATGAAGAAAGAATTATAAATTTTGGTGACTTTTTCTTTGACCTCAGTGCAGTATCTATTGTAATCAGGAAACATCTTGAACTTGAAGATGTTATTCGCATCATCATATTGCAATTACCGACTTTAGCTCAATAAAAAGACACTTTCAGTACATGGCAGAAATCTCTGGTCAAGATATAGCCTGCATGCAAATAAATCAAATTAAATTCCTTTGCGTGGCGAGTCACTGAACAAATAGATCTCACTTTTTAAAGCTGAGAAGTCAAATCATATTCAACGTTGAGATTGGTATGTCTATGCAGACTTATTTCCTTGCATCTATGACAAAATCATGTGCATGGTGCTGCCTTACATAAATTACCTTGAAGTTAGTACTCCATACAAATCACCTTGAATTTGAGGGCTATGGTATTGTAACTGATGAGATGTTATGAATGGGACTCTGGTCATGCATTTAGATATCTGAAATTTCTTGGAACTACAATACTCTCACAGTTGATAACTCTCATGGCACATGGGATTTCAGCTTTCTTGGCATGAAAGCTTAGAATTTCTTATTCTACCAACTTTCCAGATTTCCTATAAGAGAATTATTTCACACAAAATGGGTCCATTTTATAGGTAATAATAATGCAAGAATTGATGTTTATCTTCAATTCCATAGTTGCCTAAGCATCTACTTTTTCCCATTGATAAGATTTTTATTAATTAAAAAATCTGCCATTCTTGCTACTAGATAGAACCAGATTATAAGAAATGAAATCTTAAAAAAAAAAAGTATATGAACTGGGGTCAACATGTATTCATTTTGTCTTTAGAAAATGTCAATATCGATCTTGATGCTTTTTGCTTTTCTTTTCTTCTTCATGGAAAGCAATTATATTTTATAGCTTGTATTTATCATGAACTTTCGGCCATGCAGAGCAAACCAAACCCATTAGAACATTTCTGCTTTTTCATGGTGTGTATCTCTAACCGTGATGAGCAACTCTTTCTTTTCTCCACCAAACCATGCACGTGTCATCTAGTGCACTACCATTTTTCACCATCTTGCAATTTATTTGCATCATCCTTACGTATGGAGCATGCAAATTAATCCGTAAAAACATCAACATATTATTAATTGGCAAATTTGCATGTAATTATGGTTAAGTAGGAGAAAAAAAAAATTAACAATGCAGCAGATTAATAAGTGAATGTAAATAAATTATATTTATCTGTAAAATTCTCATCCATTTAATCTATAGTGCAATTTTAAAATCCTACGTGATGGGAAAGCATTTTCTTAATTAGCTAGGTTTATAATCTCAATATGTATATATTCTTGAAATTAAATTTTTTAATTAATCTTAAATAGTATTTTTTTTATATTTATTAAAGTAAGCAGAAAGAAACCAATGAGGTTGGTACAAGTATTAAAAAATTCTATATTTTTTAAATAAAGTCGATTATTTAATTTTTATGAATGAAAAAAAAAAATTCAGTTGGGAGCATTTTACCCCACAATGGGTCTCTTAAAAACAAGCAAGGGATTTGTCAAATATATAAATTCAATATTTTACATTAATAAGAGCAATACAATTTATTAAAGTTTTAGTCATTTTAAGTTTTTCTCTTTTTTCTTTTATAGGGGACAGAGAAAATGAGAATTAAATTTAATATTTATTGAGTGAGTAATATGCCTTTAATCGTTACATCAAGTTAGATAAATTTTTGTCTTACTAATTAAATTAAATTAGTTTGATTAAAAATATATGTAAATTTTGAAAGGATAGATATATCCAATAAGAAATGCAAATGAAATGATAATTATTAAAAAGGAAAATCAAGTCCTTACCCACTAACACAACCTTAATCCACTAGTCAATAATGGGGACCAATTGATGCTTGGATTTTGACAGCCAAATAAAATAAATATATATATTCCTACGAATATCACTGAAGTAGGTAAGAATGCTTTGCTAAGCCATGCATGATTTGGAAATCCACCATTTAATCCAGGCCTTCTTTCTCAGCATAGTCGTTAGCAATTGAATAGAATTTGAGTTTCAGTTGATTTCAGTTAATTAGGATACACTAAAGCTTAATCAAACCAGTCTTGAAGGATTTTGAGTCACTATTGATTTTGATTTGATTTTAATTTTTATTAAAATTAATTTTTAAAAAATTTTTAATTTAAAAATTAATTTAGTCAAATTTTCTTATTCAATTATGTTATATAGTCCTTTTCCAATTATGTTAATTTGCTTTTTTTTTTTTCATGTTAATTACTTTACTCACCATTACTTATTGTAACATTCCTAATTTTTAAATAATAATAATAATTATTATATATATATATATATATATATATATATATATATATATATATATATATATATATATATATATATATATATATATATATATTATTCTAACTTTGGTATTGTGGGCTTCGCGTATGTACTTTCATTTTGTAGAAATTCAATCGTCACTCGTATCTGCAATTTCGGGCCGAGCAGATAAGCTGCTAGAACCATTTCAGAACTGGGTCAAGATTATAGGCTATATTACTCAATTTTTGCCTTTGTACTGGGTTAGATTAAAATTTATAAAATATTCGTGGATGATAAGAAAATTATGATTCCTATTACAATAGCCTTGTAATATTGCTAAAGACTGCGGGACAGGTTTATAGAATTTTTAAAGTTAGTTTGGATAGTTTTTGAAAAATATTAGTTTTGAAGTCTTATAATTGAGTTGTCTGATGTTTTAATTATTGCTTGATTTGGAGGGCCCAAGAGGGGCCATATAATGATGATGAGATATGGGTTGAGTTTAGAAGTGTTATTTGAACCATTTTGCAGGTTGGGTAGGTCATAGGTATAAGGGAGACTCTGCCAGATTTTTAGCACAAACTAAGGTGTTTTTAGTTTTTTCTAAACTTGTATTGAGTCAAATATATTAAATAATTACAATGAAATTGTCAAGTGAGCCGGGACAGCTTTCCTCCTCCGCCCAGCCGTTACAGTGACCTCGGTTCAAGTTTGTGAGTAAAATTTTAATTTTAATTGTAATTTCGATATTATTATATGTTCAAGCATGCCCATGCATCACTTATAAATATGTATCTATGTAGTTAACTACTAGGCACGTTTTATATTGCATTCATAATTGTTGAAGTGCCATGGATGTTGTTTGTGGTAATTTGGAGTAGAGTGTGTGCGTGGCGTGTGTGTGGTATGGTATTGGATATGGACAGAGTGGGTAGACACGGCTTGAGAGACACTCGCTGGGACCTGGTCCTTCGGGGTAGACATGGCTTGAGAGACACTCGCTGGGACCCCGCATTTGGTTTATTAAGAGAAAGTCTGGCTTGAGAGACACTCGCTGGCAGAGGTTGGATTAAGAAGGCTGTATAGGGGATCAGCTCCCATATATGTATTGCTTGACAATGTTGGATGTGTGAGTGCTCCAAATTTCCTTTTTGCTGTTATGATATGAAAATTATGACAATGTTTCATTTCACTCCACAGGGTGCATTAGCCTTAGATAATTATAGAAATTATGATTAAAATTGGTATTTTACTTTCTGAGTTGAATGCTCACTCTTATTCATCTATTTTTCCAAGCTACAGGAGGATTATTTGTCGTGGCTAACATGTTCTTCTTCTTCGCAAGTCCATTAATAGTATTTAATGTTTTTTTATACAATTGAGTTAAATTTTAGACTCCGCATGTGTTAGAAGCACTTATTTTTATTTTAGGCATATATTATAAAAGTTATGTTGGACCTGTAAAATTATTAACTGTATACATGATGGGATTGGATGAGGGAGTTGAGCTCCTATTTGAGTTATGACATTTTGATTATGTGGAGGGTGAGTTGAGCTCCCCAATTTATTATATATTGTGTTTACAGGTCGGGCGAGTCAAAAACTCCCCGTTGAATGGTCCATTTTATAATCGGACTCTGTCCGGTTGAATTCTTGAAATTGAGCCCAAATGGGCCTTAGAGTTGGGTTAAGGAATAGTTAGGCTTACTACGGGCCTTGGGGGCTTTAGGCTGGCTCAGGTCCTAGTGTTGGTCCAGCCCATAGGTTGGGTCATGAAAAAAGTGATATCAGAGCTTAGGCTTTAGATTCATGGGAAAGTGTGCACCTAGAGTTGTCACATGCAGAGTATAGGATTCTGTTTCGTCTTTTTTCTATAATTCTTCGTTTCTAGATTCTATGTTATTACTCAGTTAATATAAGAGTGCTTCAGTTTAGCACCTCATTTTTGTGAAGTACATAAAAGTGTGAAATAAAGTTAGCAAACATGTTGAGGTCTGCCATGGAAATACGTTTTCCAAGAAATACTATATTTCTATCAGTATGGGTCTAAGTGTTGTGCCTATTTGGTGCTAGGCACGAGTACATAAAGGTGAGTTTTGATAGTATAATTGCACTAGATAAGGGTGAGGATCCCACTGCTGGTAGTCGTCAGTGGATGAACCAGTCAGAGTAAGTTTATGATAATAGTAAATTCAAGAGAGATATAAGATTAGGAGACCTAGTCTGTCAGGACGTATTGTAGTAACTATACAATGTTCTCGATGTCTACTCTGTAAGCTGCAGATTACAGTACCGACATGAGATTATTGTGTAGAGTTGCGTGCATCCCTGCGGTGCTCCATAATGAGGGTGTTTGCGGATGGCCTCTGTTTTGGTACAATTATACCAGAACAGAGTTCTATATCTGTAGAGGAGTTGGGAACTCCTAATTAGGGATCTAGAGCTAGAATATCGAAAGGTCATAGTTGGGTGGTAACTAGAGTCAGTAACTCGGTTACCCTAGTATGAGCTCGAGTTACATCAAGAGTTGCCATCCGACTAGAGGTTGCACATTAGTTGCAAAGTAAATGTGACATTTATAGAGTGAGACCATCTGGTCTTTGGTATGGAATTTTGGATAGTTTTTTCAGTACAACAGACGTTTTGCTTAGAGCTTTGAGAGAATAGTATACCTTGTGTGTATCAACAAGGTGTAAAGTACAACCCTACTACCTAGGGAAGGTCGGAACTATGAATTAATGATTTACAGAGCTATGATATGATAAAAGAGTCATTAATTTGACATAGTTTTGGCAAGGTGGTAAATGTAGTACCTTTGTTGCAGTAAGTTAGGGTATAGTCATATCTTTTCAAAAGGGATCGAAGGTTATTACTGATAATAATGACTTATGGAGTAGTGTCCCAGATGGGATTGTAGCGTGAGATAGAGAGTTGTTAGCTCAGGCGTTCTGGAGAGGGTACAAGTTCCATGTAGGAATTATAAGATGTAAGATCAAGATGTATGTAAGCCTTTAAATTGAATGACGGGTTTGGATACCTAGTATTTTAAGTTTCAACTAATTAAATGGATATGAAAAATTAGAGTTGCTACAGATTCCCTCCCTAAGGTAGTAGGGGGTAGTATGTAGTCCAAAAGGGTAAGAATAGAGATCACGCAGGAGAAGTATGACTGCTATTCCCTAAGTTCATCCTTAGCTTCTAAATGCTTAAGACTAAAGTATACTCCAAATAAAGTAAAAGAAAAAGGACAAAAGTTAGCATCGATAAATCATAGAATATGTATATATATATATATATATATATATATATATATATATATATAGATGGAGTGCGGTTCAAATGCAGTAGGAGAGATAGCCTGAATGCCAGTAGAAGTCTAGCTAGGGTAGTTAGAGGATCAATTCTGATTAACAATAAGGTATAGATGACGTGGTAGGGATAGTAGAAAGGTATAAGTTTCTGATATGACAATCAGGTTCAAAAAGAAAATAGAGCTAAAGGATGGAAGAGTGAAAGTTCAGATTTGGGTAAGATAAAAAGAGTTGGCTAAAGAATAAACTGGAAATGTAATACCCCTCACCCTTCTATAGAGTAGCCGAGCAAGACATGTCACACTCGGTGCCGGAGCACCCTATCTTATCTTACTTTATTCCTTTAATCATTTTGAATTCATTTAATTTAATATCAATTATTTTTTGACCGAGAAACTAACGGAGTTTCCCCTATTTTATTAACGTTTGACGTGTTTCACTATTTACCTGTTTGAAATTCAACAATATTTTCATAATAAAATCTTATCCATGCTAATCATAATTATCTCATCAATCATTCTCATAATTATCTCATATTTCAAATCTTATCCATATATTTCAATTTCATAATCATTTCCATACATTTCCATTTATAATCAATTCATATGTAAAAATTTTCAAATTACATAAATTTACATGATTTATAAACTAATTACATAAGTTCATAATTTACATAATATACAAAATACATAAAATAACTTATATGGACCCTATCTACATGCATTGCTGAGGAGGTGACAACCTTGAGCACTTCTGACATTTCTG
Source organism: Hevea brasiliensis (assembly GCF_030052815.1). NCBI lineage: Eukaryota > Viridiplantae > Streptophyta > Magnoliopsida > Malpighiales > Euphorbiaceae > Hevea > Hevea brasiliensis. Next base: position 91,130,205 of record NC_079506.1, read on the forward strand.
CAGATCAGAACTCTAAAATCTCTGTTTAATATTTTTTTTCTAGGCTTGACCTTCAATACCTACCCTAGGAAACAAATCCATCCCGCTAAACATTGCTGCTTAGTGATGCAATAATATAACAAGAAAATAATATACAATAAAAAAAAGAAATGGATCAAAATTTGGATACTCTGGAATTTAATCTAATTTCTTACAATACTTCTAGTATTAACTATCCTTTGTTCTAATTTATACCTCTTCAAAAGCGCTCAATTCTTTCATAATAATTAAATATTCTTACTCATTTTATTTAATTATTAATATTTTTAGTTGCTAATATTCTTAACTTATTTCAATAAATTTCACTGCCCAAGTAACCAATGATAGGCTGACTAAACTGGATAACGGGTCGTTGGCACTGGACATCGCGGTACCTCGGGCCGTCATACCATGGGACGCGGAACATCAACCACGTATGCAATCAGAATGGCTAAAAAGCCATGATAACACATAATCAGGCATAAAAGCCAAGAGTGCGGGCATAAAACCGTGAATGCGGGCATAAAGCCATAAATATAGGTATAAAGTCTTTCGCAGTACTGCTAAAACAATACCCTATTGGCATGCCAATCTATCCAATCTGACACACGTGTCTAGGCAATACATGGCATATAGTACCATTAAGTGTTTATAAGTTTTATTATTTCATTATAGGTTCTAATTATAATTTCTAGCATTTTAATCTTTTTCATAATAGAAATATAAATCTCCAAGTCTAATATTCACATAATTTATACTTTCGTTATGTTATCCTAATGATCACACATTACAACTTCTTCTTATTGCTAACATTCTTATTTTTACATATCATATTTGATATATTCATAAGACCCATAGTTCTCCTGTAATATTCTATCAAACAAAATATATATATATATATATATATATATATATATATATATATATTATATGTTCTATAATATAATATTTAAATAAAAATTTTCAGTTACTGATAGATTTCATACTCCTTATCATTTTGAATTTACTAGAATCAACAACTACCATAATTGTCACTTACAATCATAATAACATCATGACCATGTTAAGCCAATTCCTCATAATTACAAAAAAAAAAAATCATTGCTACCAAGTATATCTTGATCACATAACTTATATAACTATAATTTTAAAATATATTATCACCAGACTACTTTAATTTTTCCCACTCGTATTTACTTTCTAGTACAGTCTATTACATATTCACATTTTTTTTTTTACTATCATATTTATACTTGCCAAGATTCCACTTTCAAATTTTGTTTCCTTTTAATATCCTTCACAAATATATTTTAAAGTCGTATCCTCTCAACTATGATTCTAAACTAATTGTTTAATTAAAATAATTTAATAATTAACACACTTTTAATTCAATATAGAGCTTCTAGCTCATAATATCACATTTCTAGAGAAAATTCTAGCTCTTTAACAACTATGATAGACTAAAATCCCAAAGCTCTATTTATCAACAAGTTTCAACTAATCTTTTACTTATGTCCTAGAAGTTACTATTCACTTGACCATTCACAATTTACCTACCACATCCTATATTAATAACTACAATGGTTCTTATAATTTGTTTTTCTACTTCAGATAATTTAGAGGTTACTATTCATTCTATTAGTCAACTAAAATGTTGACTTTTTCGTAGACAATAGATATATTGGTTCTAATATCACCAACATACCACATTTTGCATTCTAAAGTTGTTGGCATTGGTTGCCAATTCCATTTCAAAGCTTATTTTTTGTTATTTAAAATTTTCAGATTTCATACCTTAAGTTTACTATTCCATTAGTCATTGTTACAGTAGAATTTTGATAAAACTTTCTTCATGAAAGTTGTTCCTTTATGTGTCTTCTTTAATTCTCTTTTTGAATCACTCCATTTGGAGTTTTGTAGCTCAAGTTATGGTCATTTTACCATAACTGGCCGGATTAACCTGTACCCAAAATTTCTGGGCAATTTGGTTCTGCCAAATTTGGTGTTCTAATTTGGACTAGCAATTTGAATTAGTTAGGTTCATAATTTGAGTTTGTGTTCTTCATGAAAGTTGTTCTAAATTTTCTAAGATTTCTATTGATATAAAATTCAGGTCAATTGGATATTTCTACTCTAAGTTATGGCCAAATAAACAAACACTGTTCATTTGGTCACTCTTACCAGGTCCAGAATTGGTTACCTAGATTTGACTAATTTTTAGGTCATCCTAAGTTTATTTTTTGGGCAAGGTTTCTTTATCAAAGTTGTGCCATTATGTATCTAATTTCATATCCAATTGCCATGTACCAATTGAACCTACACAACTCTAGTTACAGCTGCCCAAATCTGCTGGACTCACACCCAGTCCTGTAGGTCACACTAGGCAGCATACCTAACTTCAATTCCCATGGCACAAATCACTTCACTTCCTAATCAAATATAGCCAAATGATCACCAATTGACTATTAAAACTTCTTTTCACCAATACATGAGCAATTCTCAAATTTGTGCCCCAAACCCTAACTCCAATTTCCAAAATTAACTCTCATGTAAATTCATACCAACCAAGGTTATCAATCATATATATATCCTTATCTAAGCTTGTATTCAAGTTTTAATTCAACAAAACACATCAATTCCTCCTCTTATGGTTGCTGCCCAAATTTTACCTCTAACTTTTATATATGATTTCTTTCAATCTCTTAATCATTTGCTCATATTTAAGCTAACTTTCAAGGAATAAACAAGATTTAAAGGTTAATATGCACTAACCTCCATTGAAGAAATTCTCAAGCTTGCCAACTCCACTTTCTCCTCTCCTTTTTGCTTCAAATCTCTTAGGCAAGGTCTAGAATTAAGTTTTTGTTTTGGGGATTAGGGTTTTTATGGACATTTATCAAGGGAATTTAGCTTGAAAAATGAAGAAAATGGAGGAGAGAAAAACAAATTCCGGCCATGGAAGGAAAGAAATGAAGAAGCATATTTTTGAGTGGTTTTTTATCCTCTTTTATGTGTTTTAAATATATTTGTTGAATGGTGATTGGTGGGTAGACTTTAAATGACAATATCATGATGTCATAATTTCAATTTTCTTCATATTTCTTTTCTTTTATTTTCTACTCATTTTCAATTAAATTTTTAGCAATATTTATTCATATTTTAGATCATAATAATTATTTACTTAACTAGAAAAGTTGGCCAAAAATCATCTCTGAAGACGAAATGACCAAAATGCCTTCCGTTTGGCTTATTAAGCCAAAATCGTCTGTACTGATCGAAAAATTTTTCTAAGCATTTTATTGGCATTCTAATGCCATGGAAACCTCAATGACTCTTCTTTGGAGTCCCAAAAATTATTTCATAAATTTTTCCCTAGGTTTAGAGCTTCTAGCTGCGAAGACCGCAACTTCCCATTGGGTTACCCATCGCTAGGGCACCGGCTTATTTAACTTAGTTGTATTTTATTTCTAAAATTTTTCTTAGATTTTTCTTACTATTATTTGAGTTATTTATGACTCCTCACTCTAGTCTAAATATTTTTTTAGACGTTCTAGCTGTCTGGACCGACACCGATCACTAAAACAGTAGAATGTACGAAATTGTTACAGTGAGGGTGTTACAGGAAAAATATATTAGGATAAGATCAGAAAGAATAGAGTCAAAATAATGAGGAGGTGAATGTGGTTCTAGGAAGGGTAAACGAGATAAAAAAAAAAAAAAAAAAAAAAAAAGATAGAGAGCGTAGAAAAGGATGGCATTAGGAAGAACATTGTTAAGTTATGGAACCCAGAAGTACAGGACTTAGAGCAGGTCATAATTGATGTAGTGTTAGGAGCTTGAGCCTAGAGCTTAGAGTTACAGGATCTGGATTAGACCTTATCTATTTCTACCCTTAAGGTAGGATAATGGGGCAATGATATAAGAATCCTTTTAGTTGTTGACAGTATAATGGAAATTAGGTGAGGTGTGCGACCAAAGTAGGTAGTAACTGTTGAGCGTGCTGTGGTAACTTGAATTGTATTGTCAGATAAAGAAGCAAGATCAATAGGAGTAAGTTGGATAAAAGTCAACATAAGGGATATAAATATGCAAGATGAGGGATAATGTCACAGAGGCTTGATATTAAAATTTAGAGTGGTGAGACCTATAGTCAAAAATTGGAGTTAGACATTTATTTTCAGTGTGATCGATAGAATAATTATACAAAAAAAAAGAGTAATAATAAATAAATAAATAATAGTATGATAATATGTAGCAAAACGCTAATAACGGTCAGAATAGGACAAGATAGGTATAGGTGTAATTATAAGATATTGAGAAGTACATGGATTAGAGGATTGATTGTTGGTAAGATTGGAGTAGATCTGAAAGAATCTGTGAGTGCTTTTATCTTCTAGAATATAACTAAGTATAAAGAGCATTGGACAAATAATTATAAGTATAGAAGATAAATGGAGAGTAAAAAGGAAATAGTAAATTCTAAGATGATATGTCAGGCAGGACAATAGTATAACAAATGGTAGATACAACTGATATCTTGTAATAACGCACAATAATTACAAAGAAATAATGAAACTAAAAAGGGAGACTAAGGGGTATGAGCTAAATATTGTTTATCAAACAATGGTATACCATAAATGGTGGGAGAACATTTCTCCTTCTTTTCAAATTGGCTCATGTTTCGATTCTAGGAGATTATGTTAAGAAGAGAGGTCGTGTCAAAGTGACCCAATTAATTGAAAATTTGATGGCTGTTAGTACATATCCAATCTTTTGAGGCGAAAATGATGATAATGGTGTACCTAATGTTAAGTATGAAAGAATGATCAGAGAGGTGACAGGAGTTAAATCGAGCTAGTTACTAGGGTTTGCAACCCTTTTGAACTATAAACTGGAGGAAGTGCTATTTGCTAATGAGTTACAGCAAATGAAATTGTTGCTAATGGGAAAAGTTGAGGCTGAAGTTTGAAAAGCTATGGGCAGTATATGTGATTATATTAAGAAGAATGAACACGTGAAGTATCTTATTCAGAATTAAGACATGGCACATATTTCCCACAGCCATGTTAGTTCAGATGGAACTTATAATTTCTGGGGCTCCTATCCATCCAGGATGAGCAATTTCCTACTAAGGCTGGTAGGAAATGATAATATTCTGATAGGTAAGTTGGGAAAGGGGATACAAAAAGAATTTTCTATGGTTAATTACAAGTGTTACGTAATGTGAAGAATGTACCGGTAGGAGTCAATCGTAAAGTTAGAATTCTCAAAGTAATAGAACTAGTAATCAAGATAAGACTAAGAAATAAATTAAAAAAAAAAGAAAGAAAATTAAAGTTAATGATGGGATGGACATCCTTGAAGGAAAAGGTGTAAGAGTGAGATAGGACTAAGATTAAGGAATAAGTACAGCATGTTGAAAAGATATCATCGATAGCAGAAATAGGAAAGGAAAGTGGATAAGATCCAAAGGACAGGAAGAAAACTCGATAGAGCTAGTTATAATGATGAGGATAAAAAGGAATAGGTATGCTAGGAACACACTAAGAGATGTTTGAAACAAGTTATTATGAGATGATATATTAAAGGAGTAGTAGAGCCAAGATCTGAGTGCCAATGTGTCAGAAGTAGGCCACATACTAAGAAGCTTTAGGAAGAAGTCTAAATATTTCCATTCCAGAGAAGGAGTGGGAAATGATAAAGTTGTATTAACTGGGTTGTCAGGGAATATAAATATATTTGTCCTATAAGAGAAGAGACCCAGTTCACTTTCCAATATTGATAAGTGGTGTAGGGTATGCTTGACACTTGGATGGAGCTCTACATAACTAGTTACATAAGATGGACAAGAGCTAGTCTAAGGACCTTAGTAATGACACAAAAGGAATTGAAAATTTGAAGTATCATGGGAGTGAGAAGATTTATAGGTATTGACCATTGAGGTCATAGGACAAGTAAAGATTTCAAACGAGATGTATATGATAGGTGCTACAGGAAAGCATTTCATAGGATACTATAGGGTAAGGAACATAAGTCATGTTTTTGGGGAATAAAGATTATTGAAACAAAGGAATGAGGACTGAAGTCACCAAGAGACACGTTAGGGCGTAATAAAAGTGAGGTAAGCGCCAAAGTTGATTAAAGTTATCAGATATCAAGTCAAGAGTAGTGGAGTTATAATGAGTACTAGAGATGACGAAAAAAAAAAAAGAAGGGTAAACGAGTAGTCAGATGTGATGGTTTAGACTTAGAAAGAGGATGGTAGCTGGCATACTACGACAGGGGCAGATAGACATAAAAATTTTTAACCATCCATGAAGATCCAAGGCGGAAAGATGTAAAATTTGCAATGGGTGACCGTGTTCTTGAAGGTTTCTCCTATGAAAAGGGTTATGAGATTTGGAAAGAAAAGGCAAATTGGCACTCCATTATATAGGAACCTTTTAAGATCATGGACAGAGAGGGAGCAGTTGCCTATCAGTTAGAGTTGCCACCAAACCTTTCTCATGTTTACCCAGTATTCCACATTTTCATGCTTGGAAAGTATGTTCTCGATCCTTCTCATGTGCTGCGGCCAGACACAATGGAGTTAAATAAGAATTTGATCTTTGAGGAGCAACTAGTATCCATAGTAGACTATCAAATGAGACAACTTTGGTCAAGGCAAATCCCTATGGTTAGTCCTGCGGAGGAGTTAATCTATAGAGGAATGCACTTGGAAGTTAGAGCAGGATATGCGCAGCAAGTACTCATAAGTTTGATATGCAACTATGTGTGATTGTTCTGCCTTGTGTAAAATTCAATGATGAATTTTCTATAAGGGGGAAAGAATGTAACATCCCTAATTTTCAAATAATTATTTTATATATATATATTTTTATTCTAACCCTGATGTTGTGGACTTCGCGTATGTACTTTCATTTCGTGGAAATTCGATCGTTGCCCGGATTTGCAATTTCGGGTCAAGCAGATAAGCTGCTGGAACCATTTCAGAACTGGGTCAAGATTATAGGCTACCCCATTGTTTTCAAATGTTCTAGACGAGTTCTAATTGTCAGATTTTGCATAGGTAAACTCGAACTATACATTACTCAATTTTTGCCTTATACTGGGTGAAGTCTTATAATTGAGTTTGTCTGATGTTGTGATTATTGCTTGGTTTGGAGGGCCCAGGAGGGGCCATATAATGATGATGAGATATGAGTTGAGTTTAGAAGTGTTATTTGAACCATTTTGCAAGTTGGGTAGGTCATAGGTATAGGGGAGACTCTGCCAGATTTTCAGCACAACCTAGGGTGTCTTTGGTCTTTTCTAAACTTGTATTGAGTCAAATATATTAAATAATTGCAATGAAATTGTCAGGTGAGCCGGGACAGCCTTTCTCCTCCGCCCAGCCGCCGTAGTGACCTCAGTTCAAGTTTGTGAGTAAAATGTTAATTTTAATTATAATTTCGATATTATTATATGTTTAAGCATGCCCATGCATCACTTATAAATATGTATCTATGTAGTTAAATACTAGGCACATTTTATATTGCATTCATAATTGTTGAAGTGTTATGGATGTTGTTTGTGGTAATTTTGAGCAGTGTGTGTGCGTGGCGTGCGTGTGGTATGATATTGGATATGGACAAGACGGGTAGACACGGCTTGAGAGACACTCGTTGGCAAAGGTTAGATTAAGAGGGCTGTATAGGGGATCAGCTCCCATATATGTATTGCTTGATAGTGTTGGGTGTGTGAGTGCTTCAAATTGCCTTTTTGCTGTTATGATATGAAAATTATGACGATGTTGTATTTCACTCCACAGGGTGCATTAGATTTAGACATGGCTTGAGAGACACTCATTGGCAAAGGTTAGATTAAGAGGGCTGTATAGGGGATCAGTTCCCATATATGTATTGCTTGATAGTGTTGGGTGTGTGAGTGCTTCAAATTGCCTTTTTGCTGTTATGATATGAAAATTATGACGATGTTGTATTTCACTCCACATGGTGCATTAGCTTTAGATAGTTATAGAGATTATGATTAAAATTGGTATTTTACTCTCTGAGTTGAACGCTCACTCCTGTTCATATATTTTTCCAGGCTACAGGAGGATTATTTGTTGTGGCTAACCTGTTCTTCTTCTTTGTAGGTCCATTAATAGTATTTAATGTATTTTGTATAATTGAGTTAAATTTTAGACTCCGCATGTGTTAGAAGTACTTATTTTTATTTTGAGCCTGTATTATAAAAGTTATGTTAGACCTGTAAAATTATTAAGTGTATGTCACACCTCACCCATCTGCAAGGCATGACATGATCCCGTAGAATATCTAATGAACTATCGAACTTCACCTACCGATAATTCATTAAGTACACTATAAGGGATTTTAAAATAATTTTCTTACATTCTGGAAGTGGTGAGCATTTTGGGAGGAATTAAAAACTATTTATTCAAAGTTTAAATACTAGTAAAATTTTTCGTCCATTTTAATTTTGCTGCAAATTTTATAAAAATTTTAACAGAGTTCCGTTTGTATTTGGAGAAAACAGTTCTTCAAATACCTAAAAAAAACACTTCCAATAATTTTTTCAACTCCCAACCTCCAATAAATCTCAAATCAATTCAATTCAATTCACTTCAAAATAATTCCACAATCCAAATCAAAATTTATCATCTCAAAATATTTAATAACTTCATTCACAAAGCATAAAGTATGAAATTCACAAGCACAAATATTAATTTACAGAAGGAAATCCAAAAATAATATTATTACAATTTATTTTACAACTGCTCAACTTTACATTGATACATAAAGCGTTATAATATTTACATCAAAATTAACTACAAGGGTATAAAATAATACCTGTACAAAAGATCAGTGTGGTCTCAATTCAATAGCAGTTCACTCTGCTGCTTTTTCCTTACTCTTATCTGCGACAGTAAAATAAGCTATCGCTGAGTATAAAAATACTCAGTGGTGCACAATAAAAATTTAAAATACAATACATAAATCATTCATTGATGAAACACAATTTAAATATTTCTCAATCACATTTCACAAATTATCAAAGCTCATAATAACACAATTTAGTCAAATAATTTAATAAACACAATGTTGCCAAAATCATACACAACTTAAGCCATGATACAAAATTTCCGATCAATGCCGTGTTGTACAACATGACAAAGCAATCTACAACCCCATTAATCAAAATCAATGAGGGAGGTGGCTAGCTAGCTAATGAGTACTTATCCGATCTCAACCTCAACTGGCAAGCCAGAGAGGGAGGAAAATAAACGATCTCAACCCCATAAATGGAGGAGGAATAATGTGATACTGTCATGCTAAGTGTGAAGACAAAATCAATTCAAAATAATTTATTTAAATAATTTATGAGAAATCTGATCAATTTCTAAAGTCATATTTGCGATTATAAAATGGCAACACAGTACATAATTAATCACATAAGTCAAATTTTTTAGAATAAAATATTTAAACAAGAATTATTGTGCACAGACCTAACATGAGTCGTCTCTAGGCCTTGACTCAGTCTCTCCGAGTTTCCAAGTCTTTTTCAGCTGAAACGCACAGTTTCATAGTGTTTCAGTACCATAACTTAGCATAAATCCAAAAATAAATTTAACTTCACTTTTACCTAGCTCTAACGTGCTAAATTCGACGTTCTTGAAGTTTTTATGTTTCGGATTACTATTCACTACACTATTCAAGTCAAATTGTTGATTTTCTAAGGCTTAATAGGTATGGGAACTCCATCTTCACCCACATACCACATTTTGGTCATTAAATTTGTTGGTTTTGGTCATTTTCTCAAAACTTAAGTCCTTTAGGCAAAATTGTCAAATTTTCAGTTTTGGTGTCCCTAGTTGCACTGTTCCATTGGTTATTTTACTGTTAGAATTTGGCAAAACTTCCTTCATAGAAAATGTTCCTTATTGTCTTAAGTTTATTCTCATTTTTGAATCACCCCAATTGGAGTTTTGTAGCTCAAGTTATGGCCATTTGAACCATGGCTGCCGGATTGGAAACAACCCAAATTTTCTGGGCAATTTTGGTGCTGGCAGTTTTGGGTCACCAAATTGGGGTGGCCAAATGACTTGGTTGCTGGCAGAATTTAGGTTTGTGTTCTTCATTAAAGTTTTAGGTCTATATCTCACCTAACCACTGGTAAAATTTCAGGTCTGGTAAAATTTCAGGTCATTTGGATCTGCCTAGCTCGAGTTATGACCAAATGAACAAACACTGTTCATTTGGTCAGTTTGTACAGGGCAGCCTGCACTTTTCCAACTTTGGTCAATTTGTTCATTAGGTTTTGGTCACTTTTTGGGCATGGTTCCAAATGAAAATTGTGTCATTTTATGTCTATTTTCATCCCCAATTGGTCCCATATCAATTGAACTTGTAAAATTTTATTTTTGGTCCTTCAAAGCTGACTTGGTCATGCTGCCAGCAGCATGACCACACTCCCTCTGAATTTAGCTTTAATTCCAACCATTCCAACACAACTCACTTGGTCATAAATGACCATTTTTCACTTCACAATAGGTCAAAGACACCATTTACTCATTTCTCACATTTTTTGTTCATAAACCCTAAGTCCCAAAACCCTAATTTACTAAATTGTTGTATTTAACCACATTTAATGCTTTTAACTATAATCACTAAGCTAATTGAGGTTTATATACTTATTCAAATCCATCAAACCATGCAAATCATACTCCCCTTCAAGCTGTCCAAAATTTCAGTTTGGTCCTCCCCACATATTTTTTTTTTTATTTTAAGTTTATTTACAAGTTCTTGATGCCATACATACACTAATTAAACTAAAAATTTGAAGTTTACATTACTAACCTTAAATGAAGTCTTTGATCTTCACTTTCTCTCAATTTTCTTCAATTCTTCTCCTTCTAATCTTCCTTCCAAGATTTGTTTATAATTTTTTCTTCAAGAAAATCACAGGATTTATGGTGGAATTAATATTTAGGAAGTTTAAAAATAAGCTTTCATGGAGGAAAAGTTTGAGAGAGAGCTTGGGAGAGAGATGCGCCAACTAGGGAAGAAGATAATGAAATTTATTTTTTTTCTTTTCCTTTCTTTATTTTTTTTTCTATTAGTTCTTTAATTTAATTTCCGACTCCGAAATTTTCGTTTCTCCGATTTTATTTGATAGTTAGGTCAGGAGTCAGCTCTCGGGGTCAATTGACCAAATTGCCCATCACCGGTTCATCCCGGTTTGCAAATAATTCAATATTTCTTTCGGCTCTCTGACCTAATTATTTGACTGACTTAACAGTCCTTTTTCGTGATTTTCTCTTTTCCACTGTGTTCGTAAGGGTCCTAAGGACCGCAGCGTCACATCGAAATTTGAGTTTAAAATGACTTTGCAGTCATTCTCGAGAAGGTCACCCATCGCTGTGAGTCTCGGCTCGTTTAACCTCTTATGTTCTGTTTTTCTTATTTATACTTAACTAATTGAACATTACTAATTATTTGTGTTTATGGCTTCTCTAATTAACTTAAGTGTGGTTCTAATCCCCTTAATTGTCCGGACCGACTCTGGTCACCGGAACAGTGAAATATACCAGGCTATACCAATAGAGGTGTTATAGTGTATGCATGATGGAATTGGATGAGGGAGCTAAGCTCTTATTTGAGTTATGACATTTTGATTATGTGGACGGTGAGCTGAGCTCCTCAATTTATTATATATTGTGTTTACAGGTAGGGCAAGTCAAAAACTCCCCGTTGAATGGTCCATTATATGGTCGGACTCTGTCCAGTTGAATTCTTGAAATTGGGCCCAAATGGGCCTTAGAATTGGGTTGAGGAATAGTTAGGTTTACTACTGCCTCGGGGGCTTTAGGCTGGCCCAGGTCCTAATGCCGGTCCGGCCCATAGGTTGGGTCGTGACACTTATATTAATTTTCTTTGTTAACTATGTTATTTTTTATTTTTGTCAATTAAGTTAATTATGTTTATTCTTTGATTATGTTAATTTTGATTTCTTTAAATAAATTTGTCAAATTAATTTTCTAAATTACTCTCCTGAAATTATTTTTGGGTTATGTATACTACTATACATAATATATTTAAGAATGAAATTTTCTGATTCAAAGATTGAACCACTTGTTCTAATTCAGATTCTATATATTGTGTACTGCAGAAGTATGTAAATTATAAAGAAGTAAAGCAAACACACAAAATACCAATATTTATATAATTCATCCCCTCAATATAGGACTATATCCACAAGCATGACATATTCCACTATCAACTATAATAAATTATCATTATAAGCTTAAAATTATACTATTCATAAACCCAATTACAGCCAAGAGAACCCACATTACATAACTGTTCATAATAAATACATTAGTTAGTCCTCTCAATCTCTTCTAGACATAATCCAATCTTCTCTAGACATAACCCAATATATTTACTGCTTTAACTGCTATATCACAAAATGTGTCTTCAACTATATGAGAAGAGCTCTCTCATTAATGGATAAGAATCCCTTCCTCTTGAATTTTATGCCCTTCCTCTATCATAGGCCGAAGCCTCTTTCCCTCCATAGGACTGCAATGAGCAGATAATGGGCAAAGCCACTCTCTTCAATAAGCAAAGCCAAATAACTTTTTTCACCATTTTCCTATTTATAATGTTAATTCCCTCAATTTTAGTCTAGTTAGGAGTCCTACTCAATCTATGAATAACACTAAAATAAAAGTTATACTCTATATAGAAAAAGGTCTTTCTTTAAATTTCACTAGAATTTTGAGTTATAATTCTAACACTATAAAAGAAGGAATCATTATGATTTAGACTATCCCATATCTTCATTTTAGATTGATTTAAACCTATTCAATCGCATTGACCAGGTTAATTTTAGGTTTAAATCGGCTCATGGCCAGATCTAACATATGCACATGCATGCATATAGATTAGATAAGAGAAGCCATTTGCAGGGAAACAGGAGGAAGAAAAGGTTTATATACACTTAGAGGAGTGTCATGATATGAAGGAAATGTGGCTCTATTGGTAAGGAAACACAGTTGCAATTACTTAGGAGAAATAAAATAATCCCAAATAGATGACTTTATGAGGTGTTCTAATGTAATACGTAAAAGGAAGCCATGCATTATAGATGGATAAAGCAAATGAGAGGAACTCCATTAACGTAATTTTCTTTAGTTTTATCATTTTCTCCTCAATTACTATCATCATCACCACCAACTTCATCTTCTCTAGGTTTAATATCATGATCTCCTTCTCTCTAGGTTTATCTTCTTGTTAAATCTCTTGGCCTATAATAATGAAGAACCATAGGAGATTTTTGGTAATATTAAAAATTTAATGTTTATTGGAATTAAAATATCCAAGATAATTGACCATTATGTTATCAATTTGATGAAGACAGAGTGGAGGCAGTTAACAAGCATTTAGGATTCTTAGCAAACAAAGTGTAATAAGGCAACAAAACAATCATTTCAATAGCAAAATTAATCAATTATTAATAGAACAAATTCCTGAGTTGACCATCTTTAATTTGTTATTTAATCAATTCATTTTTTTCATTTGTCAAACGCTAACGTTTTCAATTGGACTGAATTTTTATAAATTAGTTGTACATCATAAACAATATTCGTAATGGATGAGGTCAGACCCAGCTTGCTAGGCATCATTTGGGTATCAAAATCAAACCATTTTAGATTAGGATAGGAATAGGATGAAATCAAATTGACTGAAATTAATTTTAAATCACTGAAATTGACCAATTTGGTTTTGAGCCCAACTAATTTTTTTTTTCTCTAAAAATAAAAGCTTTTAAAAAAAAATTAACTACTTGATCAAAATTAAAATTAAACCAAAATTAAAACTGAGACGTTGGAGCAATTTTCATTCTTAAATATGATTGTGCTTTTTTTTATTTCTTTTAAAATGAATTTTTAAAATTAAAAAAAATTAAATTCTTTCATTTTAAATATAATTAATTAAATTATTATAAAATTCTAAATTTTAAACTGGAAAATAATTAGGACAGTAAAATGAATCAATTTTTGCGTATTATATTAAGTTCATTTAGTTTCTCAATTGAATTGAAGGCATGTCATTCACAAAACTAAGAGATTCCCTTAAAAAATACAATTTTTGTTTATATTATGACTAAGAATTCAAATCAACGAAATAAACAGCTTATAGAATTACCAATCTCATTAATTCTGCAATTTTAATTTGATATAAAATAGGAAGGGCATAAAGTTGGTGAATTTGTTATCTTTATCTGTTTCATTCTATTATGCCTCTTATGAAATTGGAACTATAATAAGAATATGCACACAGAAAGGATTGATTGAGACTAACTAACTAGCTATCGGATCATATTTTGCTTTAAACTATTAATCCTTTCTGTGTGCATTTTAATTAAATAATTCAGGGAGCATTAATTGAGATTAATTAAACTATTAATTTGATTAACATGATGAATTCATCAATCTTAATTATTGGCTAAATTAACTCCAATTTTTTAATGGAAATTAATTCCATTATGTAATTTGGTTATATAACTTAAAGATGTGTAATATTAATCCATTCATTCATATTTTCAAACTGTATTAATTATCCAATTCCACTTATATATGCCACGTCAATTACTTATAAAAATATTATATTTAGATGTTGAATAAATTCAACAATTAGTAATGGAAAAATGTGTTAGGAGCTTTGAAAAAATAATTAATCAATGGTTGATTGTTTAGTAAATTTGATTGATTTGATGTGTTCAATTATAATATATTATATTATTCTATTAAAATAATAATAAAATATAAGATTAGCCATTGTAAAATTCAAATCTAAATTATTATGTGTCTTACTCCAACTGCATTAATCAACCTTCCTATGGATTTCAATATTTCAGTGTAATTTCCACTAACATTTTTAATTTTTTTTCTTATTTAAATATGATTTATGGATAAATTTATTTATTAAATATATATTATTTATTAAATATATGATATTTTGAACATGTAATAGCCGGAGTTAAGTGTGAGGAAGAATTTCTTCCATTTGTTAATTACATCATTTGATCATCATCAACCTTTCTCTCCTCTTACTTTGTCAACTTTAAGCAAAAGCTTTCATATTCTTCCTCTTATATATAAAAAACCTTGCAAACTCTCAACCCCTAAGCAATCCAAAAATAAACCCATTTTGATTTTCTCTCTGATTCTTAATCTCTCATCTCCAATGGCAAAACAATGCAAAACCCATAGCCTAAAACCACTTGTATTCTTTTTCCTTCTCATTTCACTGTCCATTTTTTCTTCTTCTTCGTCAGCTAGAGCTAGGCTTCTACATGAGCATCACTCTCTCTCACAGAACCTAGCAGCATCAGAACCTGCCTTGAATCTTGCACTTCCTAGCGACAAGCTTATCGATTCATCGCCATCGGAGAAAGATTCCGAGCATGTTATACCATGTGAAATGGACTCCTCCAATGTGAAAGTTGAAGCAAGACTCGCCGGAAAGTATGGACCCAGGATTCTGAATATGCTTCTCAAGGGTCCAGTTTCATACTCTGGACCAAGCAAAGGAACTAATGACGTTAACAACTAGAGGACAGAGCTCAAATCCATGGGTGTTTAATGTTGTTTGTATTTGTCATTCTTTCTTTAATTTTATAGTTTAATGAGTTTAAACTGAAGTTGATTAATTAGCTCCATAGTCATGTATATAATCATTATAAAATTACATGTTATGATAAATAGTTTATGATTTTACATACTCGAATTAGAAGTGATATTCAGATAAAACCCCCTCAATAATGATAACTTCAGAATTTAAATCTCTAGCCTTATAGATAAAGTTCATTTAAGAATTAGTTACATCACTTATCAACTCCAATAATTGTTGATTTATTATTATTTTTTTTTAAATGAACTAAACAAAGCCTAGTTTTTACTATTATGTAAAGGAAAAAACATTGTTGCTTCAAAGTGAACACAAGTATTGTTCAAGAAATCTTCATGGTGCAATTAAAAAATTTGCAACATGGGCTTGCTCCAAATTAATCAAATTTTGTTAGCTTGTATGTCTCTCTTCCTCTAATTATACATTGTGATATTTTAATTAATTTACTGAATTATTAGTATAATTATTTTCTGAGTATAATATCTACCCTCTCAAGTACATGTCATAAAAATCCAACTGGTCAGGTTCATCTTCACATATGATTGGGAATCCACAGTAGGACAGTGAGGCAAGTATCCCACTAATTTATTTTTCAGAATATTTTATTTTACTAATATTTTATAAATTAGAATTTTAAATTTATCTTCACTAAATTTTAAAATTTATCTTCAAAATATTTAATATTAATTTTTTATTACCTTATTTAATTGTTGTTGTTTTTTTTAGGAAAAATAAGGTTAGATTAGATTTGGCCATTAAAGCTTCACTGTGCTTAGCTAGGGGAGATGGGTTGGAGTATTAATTGGAGTAAACCAAAGTCTTCCACAAGGTCAAGAGTCTTTCAAGCTTTTTCATAAAAGCCAATGCTGTCCAAAACACGGCACCTCTTGTTACGCATAAATCTCCAAAATTATAGGCTTCTGCCATGACCAAATTAATAACAAGTACTGTATATATCTTATCAAGTATATGAATTTCCGCTGTTTTTTCAAAATTGGCGTCTTATTTCATGACCAAATTAATCATTCATTTTTGGGTTTCAATTTGATAATAATTTAATTTACTGTCATTATCATGACTAAATAACCTATTGATTTGAAAACATTTCTAACTATAAGTAGATGATATATTAATAATGTGATATGAAACTGCCTAACTCCACTTTTACGAGGAGATTTATAAACTCATATATATAGCACTCAACCTTCCTACAGAACTGATGTTGAACGTATCATTTACAACTCATTTAGACTGAACGTTCTCGTTAAGTAATTGGTTTCTGCAAAATATCAAGAAATCTTTTTATACGGCTCACCAATCCGTGTAGAGTGAGATTTTGATACTAAATGATATAAATTCGTCAAACTCTATTCAAAAGCTAATTTGGAAAATTTGTAAACTCATGTATATAAAGGGAAAAAAAAAATATTTTGATAAGCTCAAGTAGATAATAAAAAATATATATATATAATTATAAGTAGAGAAAATTAAAAATGTATTTACTAAAATTAAAAGTAAAAAGAAAAAGAGGATAAAGGACAATTGTGGATGAAGATAGGGCAGGGCTGGGCTGGGCCCTTTGTGACAGCAAAGTGGATTTTCGTAGCATAAGAGTTTGTCGTTTGTCCAAAATGACGTTTTTTTTCCATCAAGTCTCCGCTTGGTTTATACTATAAATTTAATTATTAATAAATTTTATTCGATTTATCAGAATAATTTTAATAATAATAATTTTGCCAACAATTAAAATTTAAACAAATAATTTATATATCATATCACAAATTGGAATGAAAATTAAACTAAGGAAAAATTATTATTTAAATTTTTTATTTTAATAAAATTAATTATTTAATTTTATATTTTAAAATTTTAATATTTAGTTATTTTTTTAATTTATTAAATTATTTAGTTTATTTATTGATATTTTTATTATTAATAGATTTTAATGTCAATTAAATTATTAATTTATCTTTCTATTTTTAGTATAATTAATTAATTAATTAATATATTTAAAAAAACACGTTAATTATTTCATATAATTTGATTTCATTAAATTTTTTAGTCTTTCTTTTTTTTTTTTTTATATTCATGTTATCTTAACATTCTCTCCTTTATTTCTTTTTTCATATCTTTTTACTCTATATTCGTACCCTTCTCTCTCATTTTATTTTTATTTTTTTATCTTTTAATAAAAAATGATATAAGTGGTGCACACAAAAAATTTTACCAATTCTCTAGATCTCCAAATAATCAAAGTAATAAATAAAAAAATTATTTTCAATGGAAAAAATATAAAAATAATGTCTTGAAAATTGAATAAAAATACTTGAATAATTAAAAAAATATAATTTCATATTTAATCTCCACGAAATAATTTTTTTTATTTAGAAATATATTTTTTAAAATATTATGTTTTTTAAAATATAAGAATGATTAATAAGTTTTTTCAAAATAAAGAAATTAAATAATAATTTATTAACATTAAAAATCAAAGTAATACTTTAAGAAAATTATTTATTAATAAAAAATATAAATATAATATCTAAAAAATTAGACGAAAACACTTAAATAATTAAAAAAAATTACAATTCATATTTAATCTCTATAAAATAAATTTTTTATCTAAAAATATATTTTTAAAATATTATATTTTTAAAATATAAAAATAAAATAATTAATTTGATCAAAATAAAGATATTAAATAGTGATTTATCAATATTAAAATCTATTAATTAATAAAAAAATTTATGCAAGTATTAAAAAGTTAAAAAAATAAAATAGAAATATTAAATAATATATTTTTAAATATAAAATTAAATAATTAATTTAATTAAAATATAAAAAATGAAATAATAATTTTCCCTTATCTACCAATCCCCTCCCTCGAGAGGAACCAGCCAGTCCAACCCTTGTTCACCTAAATGGACTCTTTAGATTTGGATAGGACAAGTTAAATCCTAGTGATATGAAAGAAAGTGCTTAACGCAAGGAAACACCTTTTTTTCTTTTTTCTTTTTTCTTTTTTTTTTATAATATTTTGACTAATTAATTTTCTTGTCTCAATTGACAAATGAGTTTATTATTCTTAAAAAAAAAAATCTTTATTCATTATTTTTATTAATTAACGAGACAATAAATAATATATTTTTTAATTTATAAATTTTTTAAATATAAATAATTTATTTTAATTAAATAAACTAAATTCAAATAATTTATAAACTTATTTAACATTGTTCCTCTTGATTATAGTCATTATTGTAATAAATATTATTATCATCATCATCGTTTGTTTTCGCAGAGAAGTGCAGTGATCCAAGCAAAAGATTGAGACGTAAGGCTTATCCATCTATTTTTTGTTTAGTTAATTAAGGAATTGAATAATCATGTTTAGATTAAAAAAAATTCAAAATGTTGTCAAATTGGATATTTTGAATTTCACATGCCAAGCTCTGGGGCTCTCTGTATTGACTCTGTTTCTCTTTATATAATATATATCCTCTTTCTCTTCCAAAAACTTTTCAATACGAGAGCTTTGAAGAACAAAAGAACACACTCAACGGATCGTATTCGTTAATGGGGAAAAGGAGCTGTTTTTTCTCACTATATTTTGTGGGTGTTTCTCTATCTTTATGGGTGATTCAAGTGGCATTTGCAGGGAGAGAAGGGCCTCTATTGCAGAGGTATGAGAAAGGGAGTTTTGGGTATAGTGAATCGTTTAATAGCATTTTTGATACTTCCAAGTACGGGATTTTTCAGCTCAACAACGGCTTGGGTCGAACTCCTCAGATGGGGTCTCTTTCTCTCTCTTGCTTTATCTATTTATGTGACAAGTGTCCAAATTCTGATACTTTTTCAGGATTTTATTCTGGGTGTTTGATTTTGTATTCTTGATCATGTCCTTGCAGATGGAATAGCTGGAATTTCTTTGCTTGCAATATCAATGAAACTGTCATCAAGGAAACAGGTGAATTATTTCTTGTTTCATCTTCATGCTACGTATTTGGCATTTTTGTTGGTGTTGATTATGGATTTATGTTATTTGTTTTCGTGAAAATCACCTGTCAAAGACGCGTAATTTAGTTGGGGTCTTAAGAAAATGAGATGAAGGGTAAATGGTTGAGTAGCCATGGAAGTGAGTTGAAAGGAGAAAGAGAAGGAGAAGAAGAAAGAATAATTTTGAGCAGAGGCAACATTGAGTTTGTAATTATTATAACTATTGCAGTCACTTTTCTTCACAATGATTGAGTTCCTAATTTGGTTTTTCTTCAATATTTGGGAATTTCTAGCATCTTTATAATCTCACAAACAGTGTATATATGTTTCACATGAATTATGAAGAACAAAATATGAGTGTAGGCGGGTGGATTGTTAGTGTATATTAATAGTTTTCTAATTATGTTTATGGATACTGCATCTGCAGTGCATTCAATGGATTTTGCTAATCATGCTGTAAAATTGTTGTTTGCTTTATAACACTTACTTTATGAGAATTTGTTAAATTTATGACTTTGTGTACATTTCACATTTGAATGCATTCTTGTCTGCAATTTGCTCTATTATTACTACTTGTGAAATTGCTATAATCTCATTTCTGAATTGAATGTCGAGGATCCTCAGAATTAGGAACATCTCTGTTTACCCTTGATCATTAACTTCATTAGAAATACTAATGTCCAGTTTTATACGTGACAGCTGATGCACTTATTTCAACTGGCTTGGCTGATTTAGGTTATGTTTTTCTCAACATAGGTATAATGCCCTGCATGTCTCAACTTCAAGTTTTTTTTTTTTTTTTCCTGTTACTCAGCCTTTTGTTTCTCTTTAGGCTTATTCCAATTCATTGGATGCAGATGATTGTTGGTCTTCTGCAACGCGAGATGCAAAGGTCAATTGGATCCTATTACCCATTCAAATTAGAGTTCTTATTCTACAATTTGTAACTGCTATGACTGATCTTCTGATTTTTTGGTGAACCTATTGATATTATTATTTTTTTTTTTAGTTCTAGACTACCTTTTTTTACTTTTGACTTGCCAATGAGTTATCTGCTTTTGATAGGACCAATAAAAATGCATCTGCTTTCATTGAATTATCTGCTAGTTACATAGGCACACAGTCTGAAGCTTTCAATATGAAATGGCTGTTTTACTCAATGAAGTGTAGAACTAAAACTCTGAAATAGCCCCTATCCCCTCTACTCAGTCCTCACACACACCACAAAAAGAAAGGTTTAACTGGTAAATTTTTTAAGCTATCAATTATGTCAGATTCTTTACTATGACTTATTTGGTTTCACAGGGTCAGTTGGTCCCTGATCCAGAAGCCTTTCCATCGGGAATCAAAGCTCTTGCTGATTATGTACATGGGAAAAGCCTCAAGCTTGGTATCTATTCTGATGCTGGGTAGGATAAACTTTCTGAAATTGGTTAAGAACCTGGAAGCTAGATCATTCATTATGATCACTGCTATTTCTTTGGAATCACCAAACTGCATTTCTGTAGGATTTTTACGTGTCAAGTTCGACCGGGGTCGCTTTACCATGAAAAAGATGATGCAGAATTGTTTGCTTCTTGGGTTAGTTCTGTTATCCTGTACTGAATATTGATTATGTACACTGGAGGCAAATCATTTCATACTGATTTCTGTGTTTTGTGTTGTCTTTTGAAGCCCACAAGTAAAATCTTTATCATTTCAAAAGCAATTTCTAGAAAAGACAAGAGTAGGGGAGTCAACTGAAAATCTTTAGAGTCATTGCCTGATCTCATGATTCAAAAATTGGATGATTTTGTTGGTTTAAGATATTTACATGATCTTCTACATGCTGTGAATCACGTCAAGTATATCATTAACAAAAAAATGTTTGAAATTCTCTATATTGTGCCCATATCTGGTTAAGTAAACATTTTATTATGAGAATTTCAATCAGAACATGTAATGTATGATTTCACTTCAGAAGACTTGTTACCCCGTGGTGGTAATATTGTTTGGGGGCTATTAATTTGAGCTAATGCTTAATGTTATTTTATCAGGGTGTGGATTATCTAAAGTATGACAACTGTTACAATCTGGGAATTCAACCGAAAGAAAGGTTTCATCTCCATCCTAGTCTTATTTATATTGTCAAACAGCCATCACTAAGTACCTTAAAATTATGTAATTTGATAAATTCCAGGTACCCACCAATGCGTGATGCAATAAATGCAACTGGACGCACGATTTTTTATTCACTTTGTGAATGGTAAAATAGTTACTTCATTTATTTCTACTAGCATCGTATATAGTTCTATTATCATCAAAGTAATTTTGGCCCCTTTGTTTTGGTTTTGATAGGGGTGTCGATGACCCTGCCTTATGGGCTGGGAAAGTTGGAAATAGTTGGCGCACAACAGATGACATCAATGATTCATGGGCAAGGTTAATCATCTTGAATCTAACATATTATTCAAAACATATATATTATGATAAAGAGACTGAAATATCTGGTTTAAAGGCCGAAGCTACTTTCGTTCAAATATTATTTATCGAAGGAAAATTATGCTATTTAATTGCCAGATGGCAGCCTTGACACATTTACAATTCATTCTTAAGATGTTGAACAAACTATTAGCTACTTAACCATTGTTTTCTGAGAAGGAACTATATGCAATATTTTTCCCCAAAAAGTTGGTTGTAATACTGATTGATTCTTGTTCCTTTTTTGTTAAGCATGACCACTTTAGCTGATCTGAATGATAAATGGGCAGCCTATGCAGGACCCGGTGGATGGAATGGTAAATACTTGAACTTTTTGAACATGTGGAAATGACGGCTTGGCTATTGTGTCCCAACTGTTTTATCTTATTTCCCATCTTATGCAGATCCGGATATGTTGGAAGTTGGCAATGGAGGCATGACACACCAGGAGTATCGTGCTCATTTTAGCATCTGGGCTTTGATGAAGGTCTCTCTACTGAATTCTGTTTCTTTTAGCTTTGAGATTTATGATTGAATTGGCAAATATCCTTAATTGTTGTTCTTTCCTTTTTCTATGCCAGAAAGTTTAGCCAGAACAATGATTTAGTTATTTCATTTATTAAAGTTTTTGTATGAATGTTATTAAGCTAATTTATAAATATATATATATATATGATGGAAAATATCTTTATAAGAGCTAAGCAACTGAAAAAATTATCATGCACTCCATTCGTTATATTTATGGTTAAGGCTATGTTGATTTGGATAGAGTTGTATGGTTCAGAAAAACTATGCTTATTTTTCCTTTGATTGATTTTTCATGTTTACATGTTATCATATCTTTTTTGTGCTGCCTGAATGTTTTAAGTGGTCATGAATGTGTTCATATAGATATGACACTTGTTTAGCATTCCTTGTAGGTCGTGGGGTAACTTTGCATCTTTTCATGCTTGCACAAGCTTATCATTGGATGAGCCAGTCTGTTAGGCATTGTTTAAAAAAAAAAAAAAACATCCTAAATTGTATTAGTTAGAAATTATTAAAATTTTAGTTAAAATTAAATTTGACATCTTTTAGTCCTATGGATACCAAATAACATAATAAAATTTCCAAACAGCTTTTTTTTCGCCCCAATAACATTTGAAATGATGCTTTCTCGAAAAAGTACTTTTTGGCTCTGAACCTCAATTACATGTGCAGGCCCCACTTTTGATTGGTTGCGATGTAAGAAACATTACAGCAGAAACTTATGAGATTCTAACAAATAAGGAGGTCATTGCTGTAAACCAAGGTGAGATATGTCTCTGTGCAACTTGTTATAATTTTCATGCTTTTCTTTTTTTGGCACGTATCTTCATGTATTACTATCTTTTAAATTTATCATGTTTATAAAACAAAGCAAACAAGGATTTTGATTCTTTTGCAGATCCACTTGGTGTCCAGGGAAGGAAAGTATACACTGCTGGAACTGATGGTTGCCTACAGGTCCCACCACTTGTTTGTGTTTATGATATATTCTATTGATATTACACATCAATTAGGGATGAATAATCGAATGTTTCCCAGTCATATTGCTTGCATAATTCTGCATGTTTTCTGATTGAAGAGCAGAGCCATCCTATCCTTCCATGGGGCTTTAATAGAAAATACTTTTTTTTTCCTCTCATTTGTTCTATCTATGGAAACGCAACAATTGCTTAGTGCAGAAATAAGGATATGAGACTAGGTCTATTTCTATATATTCTATGATGTATTTGGTTCATTAAAGTGTATATATTTGTTAAAACCAAGTTCGTTGTTTTTTTTTTAAAGACTTGAATAACACCAATTATGCAATTCTCTGCCATTATCTGTTTAACTTATTTCAGTAACTTCGATCATTTCCAGGTCTGGGCAGGTCCTTTGTCTAGAAACCGCTTGGTGGTTGCTCTCTGGAATCGTTGTTCAAAAGCTGCAACAATTACAGCCAGATGGGATGTACTTGGGCTTGAATCTGGCACCATTGTCTCAGTGCGAGACTTGTGGCAGGTAAGAAAACTGAATCAAATGGAGATTTTGGCAGAATTTGTTGGTATTAAAAGACATAAACAACAGCTTCAGAGACTTACTAGAAACAATTGTTTTCTAGTTGCCTAGCTAGTATCAGTGGCCACTGAATATACAAAACTTAATCTAGCGACTAGCATTATCCTTGTTGGCATCTTTCATATTCATGAGCTGAATATTCACTTGAGGTTTAACTCTTCTAAAATCATTAGAATCTGTCAAGTCTTTAATATAATATTAAATTTAAGTGTCGCAAGTAATTTTTGCTGGGTTTATGAGCTGAGTATTGTGATTACACGGTGGTTTGCTGTAGTATAGTTATAACATTTTCCCATTATAAATGGGAGCAAGTATGTCAAATAAACATTGCACAATTTCTTAGCAGTCGATTAAAGTTACTGTCTGTTTAGAGGACTTCTGAGTTGATCTCAGCTTTTAAAGTTCTAAAACTTGGCTTGAGCCTTTTATCTTTATGAACTTCTTGTGCTTACTTTAGGATCCTTCTGGTTTGCAGCACAAAGATGTTACAGGAGAAGCAGTGGCATCATTTGGTGCTCGAGTTGATTCTCATGACTCTGCAATGTATACCTTTACTCCTCAGACAGCCTCACACTCTGAAATTTAGTTTTTCTTTGTAGTCCATACGCATTGTTGTGTGATACAAGTTCATGGGGTGATTCCACTCTTATGTATGCTTCTGACTATGAAAATGAGCAAACAAGAGTTTTATAATAGCAGATTCTCAGCCTCTTGCATTTATTTTATGCAAGGAGGATTGGATTATGACTGTTGAAACATGGATTGGAACTTATAAAATATTGTTCATACACATAAACAGTATATTTTAATGTTATACTCCCCTCAGTGCTATTTAATGAATAACATTTGTCATGGAGTTAGATGGTCTTCTGTTGAATGGTGAAAGTAAACATCTGATTTAATGGTTTCCTGCACTTCTCTTCAAATTTGATTCATTTGCATCTCTATATCCTTTATGAGATGGTGATTCATTTAAGACTTCATTGTTTAACAAATGATGGTATTTGTTATTAAAAAATCTCAATGAATCGAGTAGATTACGAGTGAACAAAGTTTTCTGCCTCTCACATCATAAATAAATATACATAAAAATTATAACTCGAAATCTCGTTATTCACATCTTTAAAAGAGGAAAACTAATAAATCTTTAGAATATGAGAAAATAAATCTGGGTCTCAACGTAGAACGATATTACTTCTTTGTGCATGACACGACACCGAAAAGGTTAATCAAACATATATTTATTTCAGCTTATTTTCCAGTTCAAAAATAGAACCCCACTGCCCAAACAATGATCTCAAAACATTATGCAGTCCCAAAGAGTAAACGTGTGCTGGGTTGGGGACTCAAATTGACAAGAACAAGGTAACAAATTCAACAGCTTGCCAATCTAAACGAATGCGAATTGCATTTGTGAACACAAGATTAGCTATAGCTCAAAAGATTAGCATCGAGTAATTATAGTGTAGCAGATCAAACCCTAAAAACAATTTTTTATACTAGCTACAATGTCAATCTCTCCCAATTTCTCACAATCTATAGGTGGTAAAATGCACTCTGAACACATTCCCTTCCAACCATTGCCATAAAGAGTACATTATTTTGCTAAAAAATAAAAAGTAGATACTTCACATATCGCAAACATAACTACTGTAATCCATCATTATTTATGGCAAAAAAAATGGTAAAGATTGAAATGCCCATGCCATTCAAAAAGCATCGTCATCAACCAAAAACTTTTAAGATCTTAAACATATATATCTTTAATAAATCTAATAGGTCCAACTTAAAGAGTGAAATTTCAAAATATTCCTTAGAAAATTCCAGTAGCAACTTCATAAGAAAACATGAAACAGAAAAAATTCAATTCTTAGGCTCTGGCAGCAGTTCCAACTCCTGCAGAACGAATTCCTTGACCAGGCTGTCCAGGCTGTCCAGGCTTAGGCAAATCATCCTGAGACAAGACAACCACAAAAACAAGGAACAAAATTTTAAAATCATCATGAGAATAGTCATAACACAAACCCATGCAGAACAAGGACATTATACACAATTCAACAAAGACCAAGAAAAACTACTACCTTCGCATACTCAATAATATATTTCAAGAAGCTACAAACCAAGGAAAGGAACCGCTTAGCCTAAACCGGGTAAAATCAAATGATCATGCCCTGATAATAATCTAAGATCCAGCTAAAAAATGAAAAGAAAACAAACTACACCTTATCATTAAATAAGAATGTAATAGGCATCTGAACCAATAATCAAATAAATAGGCATATGAATTGTTGCGGAGATGATTCCCCCAAAATTTTAATAATTGTTTAAATGAAAATAAAATAACAAAAATAAATAGCACAAGATCAAACATAAATTTAATGTGAAAGCCTACATGCATCATACATGGGCAAAAAAAACCAAAAAATTTTCCCCAAGAAAATAGGAGATTCACAAAGACAATTGCTCTTGTCCCAATTGCTCTTACACCCAAATCTATCTCACACTAACCCTCGCAAGCTCCAAGTGTTTGAATTATAGGTAGCTAAAGTCCAGTATGGAACAATAGCCAGATCAATCCAACAGAGTGAATATACTTGTCAAAGAATGCAAGTATGTAAAAGAAATCAAAGGCTACAAGTGAATATACTTCAACTTTCAGGTTCAAGTGAGTAAAAGATTTTCTTAGTCCAATTTCGAGATTCAACAGAGAATCTGGCAGCATCAGAAAGCAACCATGACATGAATAAAGCAACAGACAGAAACTAAGACTCCATCAACAATAACAGCAATTAACGTGGTGTAATTGCAACCTCAACCGTAAATTAAATTAGATTAGAGGCAAGGAACAAAAATACAAACATAAAAGATTAAAAAAAAAAAAATCAGTACCCTGCGCCTGAGGAAGCGCTGTGGTGGCTCACGTTTCCTGCGCTCAGAGCGCGAGCGAACCCTCACAACCCTGGAGTGAATGGCACATGAAACGCAGTACTGCATCTTCACATACAGTTTGGGAAGTACATATCCTGCAAAATCAAATAAATAAAACAGTAAACAATCAAAGAAACAACAAATAACTATACAAAGTAGAGGAGGAGAGAAATACCATCGTAAACGCAGGAATCCTGAACGTCTCTCACAGCAGCTTGCTCGACGATGTTTCTCACAAGAAACCTCTTGATAGCTTTGTCCTTTTAGGTGTTACAAATAATCCAAAAGCCAAACAACAATCAGGATTCTGAAACGAAAATCAAATTATTAGATGAAGGATTCAGGTAACGATGGATACCTTAGGGCAGCATTTGCCGCAGTTGGAGCAGCGGATGAACTTGACGTGTCCTCGGCCATGCTTGTTGCGGCCGCCGTTCCTACGCTTGAATGTCTGCGAAAAGGGGAAAATATTTGTCAGGAAGTTTGTGAAAGATTGAGATAGAGGAGGAATGGAAGAGAAGAAGAGGGTGATCTAGCTCACCATGGCGGCTGGTGGTGGAGTTTTCCTGGAGAGAAGTGTGGGATCTAAAAGCTGCCGCTAGGGTTTTTCACTGGAGACAACGAATGAGAGAGAGTTTATAAACGTTTATAAGATGGAGCAGGTCTATGGAAAAATTATATAATAAAATTATATAATAAAATCAATCTATTTATAATCGTCTTATTATAACCTTTAATTATAATTTAATCATTAATTATAATAAATCTTATAATAAATTTTGTGATAATTAATTATTATAATTAAATTATAATGTCTATATAATTATTTCATTATATTCATTAAGTATAATATAATTATTAATTATAATAAATATGTATGGATATCTTAATTATTATAATTAAATTATTATATATATAATATATGTATAATTATTTTATTATAATCATTAATTGTGATATAATTATTAATTGTGATGAATAATATGAATTTTATAATAATTAATTATTATAATTAAATTATTAGATATATAATATATATATAACTATTAATATAATCATTAATTATAGTGATTATATGAATTTTATAATAATTAATAATTATAATTAATTATTATATATATAATAGTTACAATAAATAAAAATTGCATAGTAAATATCGCTCTTTGAAGAGTTTTCAGTATGAGATAATTTGTACTTAACCCCATTACTTTGTTTTACTTTTACATGGTACTCTCCCTTTTAAGATAATTTGCAGTTAACCCCATTACTTGGTTTTACTTTTACATGGTACCCTCCCTTTTAAGATAATTGGCAGTTAACCCCATTACTTTGTTTTACTTTTACATGGTACCCTCCCTTGTAGACTAATTATTGAATTATTACCAGACTTTGACCAATTACATCGACTATGATTGAAAT
Source organism: Hevea brasiliensis (assembly GCF_030052815.1). Classification (NCBI taxonomy): domain Eukaryota; kingdom Viridiplantae; phylum Streptophyta; class Magnoliopsida; order Malpighiales; family Euphorbiaceae; genus Hevea; species Hevea brasiliensis. Next base: position 91,158,806 of record NC_079506.1, read on the forward strand.
CAATTAATAATTCACGAGTTTAAACCCAAAAGAAAGTATACTTTTTATTTCTTTTTGAATTAGATCAGAATGAGTAGTGCTAATCCAATCCTAATTTGAACTGATATTTATTTATTTTTTTAGAAAAAAATTCAGCCATTTGATTGATTTGATTTAACCTTCTAATCTGACAGCCCATATGCCATCTCTTTTCATTTTTTTTTTCCCTTATTGGCAATTTGTGATCATCAAATTTATTGTTTATGTAGAATTGTCTTAATTTTAGTTTGTCAATAATAGATATTTGAATGTTTAAGTTATATAGATAATAAAATGATTGAAAATAATTTGGGTCAAATTCTTATGTAAATGGTAACTTGACATTCGCATTGAAAGTTTTTAATATATTTCTATTATATTAATGAGTTAGTTAAACATTCTATTTCTATTTTGATGCAATTCTTTGTGATAACTCTTTTTGATCAAGACAAGTACAATTAGATTTTTCCTTGAAAAGATTTAATTCATAGCATAGCTATTACAAGACTCTTATTTGTACAGAATTCTTTTAACAAAATTGTATAGAATTGGTTTTCATATATACTTATACTGTTATTGTATTCTTATCTTTTTATTAATATATAAAAAGGTCAACCCCACTATGAGGAATAAATAATTACTCTCTCTTCATGCTATTAGAGCCATAGATTGCATTATTGTTTCTTGACTTATGCTACTATCTTCACAGATTTACTCAAACATGTTTTACAAATTAAGAGTCATTTTAACTGCTGCTGAAACCTGAAACGAAATTGAAAAACTCTTCCATAACCATGTTAGTGCAAGGTGTTTGCAACTCAAATTGAATTTTAGACAAACTTTAAAAGGCATTAAATCAATGGTTGACTTTTTGCAATATGTTAAGTTCGTGTCTGATTCTTTATGCTCTATTTGATCATCTTGTTTTTGAAACCGGTCTTGTCTTATAAATTCTAGCAGGTCTACCAGAAAATTATTCTGATGTTAGCATTGTGATGACTGCAGAAGCTTTTACCATCTTCTCTTGACTTGCGATCCTATCCTCTTGCTCATGAATCAAGAGTTCAATCTTCTACACCACCACCCATCCAAAATACCCAAGTATTTTGTGCCAATAGAGGACGTGGCCATGGCTGTGTTTACAATAATCAAGGAAGCCAAAGTCACTGAAATTTCTAATGACAAAGGACGCAGTACACAACTTTTCTTTTCTTTTCTATCTCGTAGTTATTTAAATGACCACCTACCTTCTTATTTCACATCAAATTTTCGTCCTCCCACACCATTTGACAATCATCCCTATTCTTCATCCTCTTTATCAATTCTTGAAATCCCTCCACTTCAATGTCAACTTTGTGACAATTTTTATCATACTGCGAAAAATTGTCCTCACTGTGAGCAACAATTAATTACTCCCTTTTCATTAATATCCAAAACCAATCTTCTTAAAATTGGAATAACTTCAGAAAGAGAAATATCTTCCATGAATAGCTGAATACCCCTAGAAAACGCCTCTCATAGAAAAATAAAAAGAAACTCCCCCGAAAATTTACAAGATATTTCAAGTTAAAATTGCGATATTCTTAAGCTTGATGCATTTTTCACAAGGAGATTAAAAAGTAGAGACTCCAATCCGAAATCCAAATCTACTAAATAAGTGATATACCTTCTACTACTAAGTTAAATCAGGCTAGATAACTCATGCATTTCAAATGCTTGACCATACAAATAAAACTCCCTTTCCTATCATATTCATTTAATGTTGAATTAATTATCAATCTGTTAAAAGATTAGCGCATCATTTTGTAGAGACTCCCAAAGAACTAGCATCCGACCTGATCATTGTATTACAGGAATCATGATGATAATTTCAAACACCTCTAAATTAGCAACCGGATTGTTGTTTAAATATCCACAAAAAACACAATGAAATGAAGGGTAGAATGTCCAATGATGGAACCAACAAAGAACAAATGAGCAAAAAAAACACAACAACGTCCTGATTTTCATACATTGGATGTGCCAGGAAACAGCTCATTCGAACAAAGGGTAATAGGGGAAAGGGGTGCCTTCATATTCTACAACACATCAACACATAATTTCATTTATTCCATCTTCAAACCTGACCTACAAAGCCACTTCCATCATAGGATGGAAACCATTCTAAGATGAAGGGCATTCTTTCGCATAAACTTCACTCGCATACTTCCAATTCATTACCTTCCATATGTTCTTAAGATAGTCTGGTCTGACATTTTTGTACTGCAGTTTAAAAAAAAAAAAATTATACGTCACTAACAATTTCAAAAGCGATCAAAGATCGAAAAATATATTTGGAGAGAGAGAGAGAGAGAGAGCAATAGCAAATGAGTTTCGGTGTAATATCTTTTGCTTATATAATCATGTGTTCCATCAGAATAGAGAGAGAAGAAGGGAGAGTGCTTACCCTAATCCAACTAGAACGACATTAGCACTCAAACACATTTTTAAAGTTAGGTACAAGTTGGGATCAAGCAGACATTAAAGAATAATCTACCTTTTATCACTTGTTAAGAATATCTCAACTCATGAACTAAGAAGTGGCTGCAGTTGACAAGTAACCTTAAGATGCCATGTAAATGTTCATCATGGTTCTGAACTATGAAAGCAAGTCATGGTCTCAAGTTTTGGCTACAATCAAGTGCTGTGTTGCTTTATAACCACAAGGATACACTACAATGGAGGAGGCCTTGTGCATTAGGACACCCTTTTTAAGCACAATCATCACACAAAGGCAACATTAATTTTAATTCCAAAGGTTCCAAAATAAATCACCGACTCATTTTACCAGTCATAACACAAACCATTAATCCTTGGCTTTGATGTAGTTCAAGGCATATTAGTATTTTTCACCAGTCACAAAACAAGGATGACAATTTTACTTTGTTAACACTCTGTTACGCTCACATATTCTCAGTCCATAAAATAAAGATTTTAATTATCCTGATGCTTGCTAATGAACAAAGTTAATTTTTCTTTAAACTGATGCTATAAGCCATTCTTGAGCAAGAGATATCCTACAATAGCAATAAAGATAAATTTTGAAGGTGCTAATGATCAAAAGTCATCACAAAATGAAAGGATCATCAATAATATAATTAAATCATCTAATACCACATCATCTTATTCATCAAAAGGAAAAATGAAGCTGAACATCACAAAGAAACCACATTGAAAAATTTAAAGACAAAAGTTCACCTGTAAGTAGTATGCGTGCTCCCAAACATCAATACCAAGCAATGGAATTAAAGATGGTCCTTTGGTTACCAATGGATCCTGTGACAAGAACCACAAGCACCTTAGGTCAACATTACAGCACAACAATAAATTTACGGAGGCAAGCAAGCAACAAAGATTTGACATCATCTGATGTAGAAGTAAACTAGGAGGACAAGTGAAATTCAGCAACTGCAGCAACCTGCTTCAGCCCTTAAAATTTTGATAATTAGAGAACTGAAGATATTAAAATTAGTCCAAGATAAGATTCATGTTCATGCATCACATCATGATAATGGCCACTTGTAAAAGTATGCACAAGGGATGCATAGAGCTTGCAACTAAAGCCTACACACCTCACTATTGCATATGGAATCCATAAGAAATTGAGAGGTCTTGCAGAGATGTAGCATGCTCAGTTCTTATGGAATCCAATCAGTTGACTGTTTGCTATCCATGATTAAGAATTTAAAGTAGCAGGAATTAAGAAGTTCAAGGAAACCCATTGATCACTTTAAAACAGTACTTGTGAAATTACCTGGTTTGCAGTAGTCTCAACCACAAGCTTCTTCAATTCTTTGTCCAAGGCAAGCCACTGTCAAGATCAACAATTGTGGAAAGAATAAGGAAAAATGAGTAAACAGATAAAACAAGTCTATGTCAGATATATACAGTAACAGAAAATCATCCTTTAGAATTTCAACAAAGTGATTAATTTACCACCCATCCAGATCCTTGCAAAGCAGCACCTTCTGCATTGATTTTTTGAATCAACTTTTCCAAAGAGCCAAAATCTGTGTCAATAGCCCAACCAAGGGAACTATGTGGGGGTTCACCACCTCCTTCCTGTCATGCACCAAGCTGTGTTACTTGGACTCAGATACGGGTGTTGGAAATGAGTATATATCCATTTGTCAACTTGTGAACTTTTTAAATAGAAACTATGAGACTATGGATCTAAATTTAGACATGGCTGCTCGGATACATTATGTAGACTGAGAGGGTTGTAATCTACCCAAAAGGGGTCATCCACAATTATTTGTCATATGCAACCATTAGATTCTCGAAATATTCAATATTTTTTAACTTGTTTTGTACCTATTCTTTAATTCAAAGTTGCATTCTCTTTTCAACTTATTTTTTTTTACCTATCATTTAATTTAATTCAATATGCTTTTCATCTTGAGAGATCTCTGTCACTGTTACTCGAGTGTCAGGCTAAATGAAGACTAAATGAATGTGTGTGGCACACATATTCCATGTCGTGTGGACATGGGTACAGCAGGGCAAAAAGGAAGAGTCTGAGTATTAGAGGCACCAAGTGTTAAGCAAGGCAGGGAATCAAAAGATGAAGCTAAATAAGAAAATATCAACAGAACAATAAACTTACACGGACAGGGGCAAGATTCTTCCAGAAAATGGAATGATTGACATGACCTGCAGGATAAATACATTGCCATCAGTCAAAGAGAGTGAAGGACACTGCAGAAGCAATATTAACAAGAATGTCAACAAACAAAGTCATGGAATTGTATACTTCTTTTAGAACTTTGACCATCACAATTATTTTCACCGATTAAAGACACAGCAGCAGGAAGATAAAAGGAAGAAGAAAACAAATTAACAATCTAATAAAGTGTTCCCAGACATCTCTTTGAGTAGGTTACTCTCACTATTATGTTATGCTTTGTCATAACAATAACATCTAAAAATCCCATAAGAGATAATGTTGTTTTCTTAATTCTAGTCAATTAATCACCATAGAAAGCTTCAATTACCTACAATGTGCTAAAAAGCATACCACGATCGAAACCACTTCCATAATCAATTCCGATGCTATCAATCGAGTGCCGATAACAATCAAGAGAAATAAAAGCATCAGGCCAAGCAAACTAGTGAAGAAATTATTTTCCTCCTGCCACAACAACTTCGTTTTCACAATCTATGCAAAGCTAAATTTGCTTCCGATCATCCAATTTCACATCAAATACTCCAACACACAGCCAAAACAGCTCAAAACAAAAAGAAATAAGCAATACCCAAAGATCGAGAAAGGGAACGAACCTCCACCATTGAACTTGATGGCGCTCTGCAACTTGACAACGGCGACAGGATCGCCCTTCTCCATAGCATCATTAAGTTGCTCGAGAGCCGCGTTAAAGTTAGTAACATAAGACTGATGATGTTTCTGGTGATGAAGCTGCATTATCTCGCCACTAATCACAGGCTCCAGAGCGCCATAGTCGTAGGGGAGATCAGGGAGAGAGAAAGTCTGTAATCCTCGTAGCTGTCCTAGCCGTAGCCCAGTGGAGGCCTTGAAAGCAGAAGATATGGTCTTCCGGGCGACGAGAGAACGGAGAGCCATGGATTCGTGGAGAGGATTCTGTGTGGTATGGTGCTGTGAGTGATGGAGTAGTTGAAGCAAATAAGAAACGATAGTGTGGTTTTGAAGATTATAGGCTGAATGGGAAGCGAAACGACAAAAAGAGTAGATGGGTCGAATATGGGCGCGAAGTGATAAGTATGTGAAACCACGGCTCTTGACGGGCGACAATTGTCAAGATCAGAGGTCACGTTTTCCATTTTCTGTTTCTCCGTTTTGCCACATGGGCTCACCCAGCACCGCTAACCAAGATCCATCGGTTGGGTAAAGGCGAGTAAATTTTAATTTTAAATAAAAATAATAATTGAATTCATTTTTTTAGAAATTTAATTTAGGTTAATTTTTAATTTTTTAATGAATCTAATATATATATATATATATATATATATATATATATATATATGAAAATTAAGAACTCAAAATTTTTAACACTTGACACAATTAAAAATAATAATTTTGCTACAAAAATTATAAAGTTTTATAGATAATATTTAATTATCTTCTTTATCTTTATTTATTACTAATTATAAATTTAATTATTAATATTAGATAATGTTTAATTAAATAATATCAAATAATTTATTAATCAATTTATTTCAAAATTTGAAATTAAATAATGTATTATCAAATACAATATTAATTTTACATTTAAATACTTTTAAAAAAATTGCTAAAATTTTATTTTATGCAAAAAAAATAATTATCAAGAAAGTAATATTTTTTATTAAAATTTCAATTAGATTAAAAATATGAATTATTTTAAAAAAATTATATTATTATAATTATTCATTAAAAAATTATTTCTGAAATTTAAATATTTATTTTTTAAAAATATTTTTATATTTAAAATTTAAAAATTTTAATAATAATAATTTAAAAACTGCTACATAATATATATATATATATATATATATATATATATATATATATATATATATATATATATATATACTTTTATTTGTATATACTAACTAATTTAAAGAAAGTAGAAAATAATTTATCAATCAACTTATTTTAAAATTTAAAATTAAATAATACAATATTAAATACAAAAATTATATTGATCATTATTAAAAAAGAAAAATTATAGATTATAAAATTATAAATTATTTGAGACAAAAAAAATAATGTTTAATTATGTCATTTATCTTTATCTTTCTCTAATTATAAATTTAATTATTCATATAAGATAATATTTAAACAAATAAATAATTCTATCTTAAAATACATAACTATTTAAATTTAAAATATAACATAAAATCAAAGGGAATATATTAAATATAAATATTTTATTTTATTTCCGTTTAATATAATCCGTCCATCAACTTATTTCAAAATTTAAAAATAAATAATATAATTGATAAGTTATTTTTTCTGATTTTTGCAGAATTTCTTGATATTTTTGCTGAGCAACTATCTTCCAATCCTGCGCTCTCTCCATTAAACAATTATGTTGTTGGTTTTTTAATATTGATTGCAAAGATTTAAAAGATTTGTGCTTAAATCTTTTTGGATTAACAAAAAGAGTGAGAAAAGTAACACACAAACATTTATTAAAAGTTAAGAATTCTTTATCTTACTTGAGAGAATATAATTTTGATACAGTAAATTTGGAGGCGAATAACCTATGTGAGGTAATAATCTGTTAGCGTTTTGCCTTTTATAATGTTTCCTTAATCTTTTCTAATTTTAGGTAATTTTTGTATATAACTTTTGAAATTTATTTATCAAGGGCTTAGCAGAGCCATTGCCCTCTATTTAATTTAGAAAATATGGACATATATTTAATAGATTATTATATTTAGTCTTAAAATTTTTTAACAAAGTTTAAAATATTAAATCTTTTAATCGGTTAAATTAAATAAAAAATTAATAAGTCTATATTTTTATAATTTAAAATATTATTTTTTATTAATCAATTAAATTAAAAAATTAATAGTCCATATTTTTAGAATTTTCTTTTTAAGTAATAAAAAAATTTTAAATATAAGTAACACATAAGATCCTAAGTATAAATGTTATATCCATTCAGCATTGAAGTCGAAAGTCGAAATAATACTACCTCTCCCTTAAAATTTTAATTTTTAATTTATAATAGTTTAAATACTGACATATTCTTAAATATTTAGTCTCTAAAATATTTATAACAAAATTTTTAAAAGGTTAATTTTTTTTACTGACCCATTAAAAAAAATAATAGACATATATTCTAATAATTTAAAATATTATTTTTTATTAGCCTAATTATATTGAAAAATTAATGGCTCATTTTTTTTAAATTCCCTTTTTAAGTAATAAAGAATTTTTTAAAAAATCAAATCTTGAGTAGGTCCACAAAATATTTAAGTAATTTACTCTCTATATCTAAATATTGCATTTATCATCAATTGATATTTCTTATTCATAAAAAAAAATTAATGAGTTGATATTCTAATAATTTAAAAAGTTTTTTTATTTGTCAAAATAAATTAAAAAATTAATAGTCCATATTTTTTTAAAAATTTTTTAAGTAAGTAAAAAACAAAATGAGATCCACACACACGTTGTGTATATATATATAATTATGTTACTTTCATGTACCATATAAAAAATGGTTTGATATAATTCTGAACATATATGTGTATGTCTTTAATCAATTCGAAATGTCCTATTTTTAACTAATAAGATCATCTAAAATATTGTTATTTCTAAAATTAAGTATTATTTTTATTTGAAGGAAATTATAAAAAAAATTTATTCATAATTAAGCGAAGGCAAAAAAAAAATTAATTACTCGAATTTAATGTATATTTATCTATTAATAATTTTATTAAGGCATTTAAAAATTTTAATAAAGAAAAATTTCTCCATAATTTTTCACTAATTTTAATTTCATTTTAAATAACACCAATAGCCTTTTTTATTTAAATTGGTATTATTAGATTATAATGTGATTGTTTTATTTTATTATACTTGGTTGATGGTTGGAATTAGTTTTTAGCTTTTAAGTTTTTAATTGTTGATTTAAAGAGTTTTAAAACATTATTTTTAAATTAAATTTTTTAAAACTCAAGATTTAGCAATTCAAAATTATAATTGTATCCTTAACTCTTTTTCCAAAATTACAATTTAAAGCTAACTCTAAAGTTAAAATTTTCAATGGTTAATTTAGTCTTTAATTTTTTTAATAGATAGTAAATTTCATTAATTAAAAAGGGTTAACACACAAACAAGTTTTAATGGATCAACCCTAGACTAAGGACTCCGTCTTCAACCCGGAAAAGCTTCAACTCATAAATGGAAAAAGTGGCAACCGTTAAATAGCACCTCTCACGAGCTTGCGTAGCAAAGCCATACAAAGCAAAAAGCAACCATCCTCATATAGAAGAGGCATAAGGCCTAAAAATTAAGGATTTGCTGACGCTAGGGCCACCCACGAGAACAGAGAGTTAGGCCAAGGAGCTGAGAACTACGTCCCGGGAACACAAGGAGCAACAATCCACACTACTAGAACATAGAGGACAACAATGACTCTGTTATTTTTTGTGGCTTAGAATTTTTTGATATGTTTTCATGGGTCTGAATTGTGACCCGACCCGAGAATTTTGCACTGCAACCCAATTGGAATAACTACAAGAAATTAAAAAAATAGCTACTAAATTTACTGACTAAATACCATTATATTTAGTAGGCAATTTCAATTACCGACTAATTATCGACTAACTTTTAGATTAACAGTAATTAATTGTCGCTAGCAATTACCGATTAATTATTGTTGTTTGTAATTACCTACTAAGAATATTGTCGGTAATATGAAACATTTAGCCGGTAATTTTGTTGCCAAGCCATAAGGTATGAAAGGAATTAGCTACTTTTTGCCAACTAACATTTAGTCGGTAATTACCTACTAACACTTAGTCGGTAATTACCTACTAAATATATAGTCGGTAACATATAGAGTTTAGTCGGTAATTTTTCGCCAAACCTTATTATAGAATGAGAGTTAGCTACTTTTTGCCTACAGTTATTTAGTCAATAATTACCTACTAAAATTATAGCCGGTAATACGCAAGATGTAGTTGGTAATTTTGTTGCCAAACTTTATTATATAATGAAAGTTAGCTACTATTTACTTACTAAAATTTAGTCGGTAATTACCTACTAAAATTATAGTTGGTAATATGTAAATATGAGTCGGCTTTTACCTACGAATTATATAGTCGATACTATGCAAAATTTAGTCGGTAAGGGATGAGAATTACCTACTATTTGCTAACTTAAATTTAGTTGGTAATATTTTTAATTATTTAAATTTTATTTACCTATAAAAGGTACAATAGCTTAATTTTATACATCGTTTTTATGCATATTAATTACCTATTATTTTTTATACTTTTTTTAACTTTTAAATTTTAAAATTTTTTATAATTAATTTGAAAGTTAATAATAATAATAATAATATTAATATTAATATTCAACAATAAAAATAATTACTAAATGTATCAAATTAAATATAAAATCTGTATATGTAAATAAAACATACTAAAATCTAATAAGTCAAATATAAAATTTAAAATCCACAATTTTATGGAGATGGAGGTGTTGGTAGACCTCGTACTAGTCTCATCACCTCTTCCATCATAGAGCTTCTCATACGTTCCATATTTGTCTCCATTTGCAACTCTATTTGCAATTTCAATTGGTCCATACGATCTGTCATAGCTTGCCTCTCATTCTCAAGCTGTTTCTCCTACTCTTTTATTCGTTGTTGTAAGGTAGCATTTTGACTAGAGCTTGATGTAAACTCCTGACTCGAAGATGCTCCAATTGAAGGGTAAAAGGCAGATGATTCAGATCCAAAACCATACACTTTTCATCTCTTCTCGCCGCCTCCGACAACATCCTAGTAAAGTTGGTTATCATCCATGTTATCGGGCGTGATTTGTGTTAGCTCCTCCCTCCTAGCTACTATAGCATCCTGTGTAATAAAAAAAAAATTAAAATCAATTATAATTCATTCATCATATAGTATAATAAAAAAATAATTGAGGTGAAATAAATAAAAGTATATTGTATATGTATCTCCTTAGATTTTTTATCCACAAAAGTCTCCTTGTCATGCTTTCGGGTGTGAGTATGGACAAACAACTCAGTCGGAGTTGGCTTTCAACCCAATTCTTTTCCCTAAACAATAGATAAATAGTTTTCATAAACTATTATTGTATGTATATATATATATATATAATAAATTATTGAAATTTATTATGAAATTAAAATAAAAATGAACAGAATTTTCTCTATATTTTGACATTTTACCTTGTTATAAATTAATAAAATTATCATAATTCAATCACATAGTAATTATTATGAATTAAAATAAAAACAGACAGAGTTTCCCTTATATTTTGACATCTTACCTTGTCAAAAAGCAACAAAAATCTCAAAATTCAATCACACAATAACCCACAAAATTTTTCATGACAATTTCATCACAATTTCATCATATTTCTATCAACAATCATATATGCCTATGTCCTCATAATTAATGTGTGTGTGTGTGTGTATATATATATTTTTTTTCAACTAAGTTTAAATTGTGATATAATAATAAACTTGTGATCTGTTTCTATGAAAATTACCAATTTATCTGACCATTCAATATATGTTATGGATCCGCCTGTGTGAGTAGATGGTCCAGGAGCATTTACAGCACCGCGGTGATTTCTATAATATAGTTCTGACTGCCGAATGACCTTGGGTTCATTCCAATACTGCTCAAAATTTTCCCAAGTTTCTTCAGAAATATATGAGGGCTTTTTCCTAGAATTTTTCAAATCTGTCATCATGTCCTTGTAGTATTCGGCTGCCTTTAATCTCCAAGCATCCTTTATCACTGCTTCATTAGAAGAATCCCAAAAATATTTTTTCTGAAAGAAAAAGAATATATATTTTTAATGATTCAAGTACATTGAAATATGAAACAACATAAGAGAAAAAATGATGTTACCTTAAATTCTTCCCAATAAAAATCTTTTGTCTCTTGCAATATAGCCTTCCAGTTGACACCATTAGAGTCAATACGCTGCTTAAAAGTATTTGTGATCACACGAGCACACCTAAAACCATCCGATAACTTGAACAAATAGAAAATGCTTTTAGTAAATGGTACATTTGAATTGCATATCCTTAATAAAATAAATAAAATAATTATTTAACGCACTTTCCATTACGAAGTTCTAGTCGCCTTCGCCCTAAAGAATCAATCTCTATTTCAATTGACGGACGAGAGTCATGTGAGCTAACAGTTGTAGACTCCTGTAATGTTTCTTGTGCAATCTCTTGGCTGGCCACTGGTGCAGGCTCCTGACCAGCCATTGGCACATTAAACTGCACCGAATGCTATGATTGAGGTGTCGAAGGCTCACCTCCTTCAGATGGCACAAGTGTTCCTGTGTTAACATCATAAGAAGCATATGCTTTGTGTCTGCTCCTAACCATATATGTGAATTAAATAAACATGATAATAAAAGTTAATTTGCAATAAAAATTAAATTATTTCTATCGAAAATCTAATAGAACTTCCCCAAAATTATACTTTTCCAAAATTTTAGCAACACAACCTACAAAAAAAAAAAAGGCATCCTGGCCTACACATTTACTATACACATCTCCTTTTCACAGGTAATTCATAAAGTTAAATTGTAACATAATAGACATCAATGGTATTATAATATAAAAATCTACATTAACGTGCATTGAATAATAATATAACAAATATAAGTCACAATTAAATTGAACATTACTTTTCAAATGTTTGTAATTCAATAAAATGACAAATGATATCTGCAAAAAGTAACATATTTTATAAATTTATACATATACAATTTCACTATCTGTTACAATATAATTTATTCACTATCATCATCATATTCATGAAGTTCTTCTTCATCTTCTTCATCACTTTCTGTTGTAAAATCTAGATTTGTCTCATCCAGTAGTTCCTCTTCTTCAGCAGCTATAAGCTCTAGTGGTTCACCACTTGGATCATTTAGGGGTCTAATTTGTTCACCTTCTACTTGTGTATCAATTTGAAACACCTCAACTGCCTCATCTTGAAATGCTTGGTCAGACATTTGCTCCGTTAAGTTTGTCTGAGGCATGATAACAATGGACCTAGGCTTGACTTTACACACTGCATACTAGTCAGCCTTGTCTCGTCTCAAGCTAGGATAAGGGAAGTAAACCACTTGTTCAGCTTGCGAAGCAAGTATGAACAGTTCATATTTATTTAATCTTTTTTGGAGATTGATATCCATAATGTTATACTGTTTGTGAACCTTAATACCGACATCCAGAGTTAGATCAAACCATTCACACTTGAAAAGAATAGTTCTCTTTATTGGTAATGCAGAATACTCTATTTGAACTACTTCTTTCAAGATTCCATAGTAATTATTAGAGTTGTCACCGTATGTTGAACCCCTAATGCAAACTCCGCTATTCATCGTAGATCGATTAGCACCATGACTGCTTGTGTGAAATCTATAACTATTTATGAAATATATAGGATATGATTTCACACTTCTCAATGGCCCCTCCGCTAAATCCTTAATGAATTTGTTCTCAATGTTTGAATGCCTTGCCTGATAAGTTGAAGAGAATTGAAATCATTATTATTACATACTACACTATTTGAAACTTGAAAAATTAAATTAGTTAGATAAATTGATACTTACATAAGATTTGAACCAATCTGCAAATTTGTTTTCTAATGCTTCATTAATTTCTGCATCACTAATATTACGTGATGTCTGTCGCAACTCAGTCAAGAACAAACTACAAATACAATTAAGTTAGGTGAATCTTGCAAAGGGAAAGGAAAATTCACAATGATTTCAGTAGATTTAACTTAAATTTTAGGTATTCGATAAACTTACTTGACATATGTGTCAATTTCAAGGCAATTTAGGAGGACATATATTTGAGCAACCTTATATTCATCATCAGCCAACACTCTCATTTTCGCTCTGCCATATGGTCGACCGAGATAGTTGAAGATTAATAAATTACCTTCGATATCAGCATCATCCCCACCATCATCATTACGAGGTACTTGTTGATCCCGTGTTAATACATGAGGTTCAAAATAATGCGCACAAAAATTAGATGCTTCTTCAACTAAGTATGCATTACATATTGAACCTTCTACTTTTGGTTTATTCTTTACATTTTGCTTCAAATGGTGTAGAAATCTGAAAATTGAAAACATATTATGGAAGTGGCTTATAAAAAGTCTTCGTTGCATTTCACAACATTGAAAGAAAAATAAAAAGTATCTATTACCTCTCAAAAGGATACATCCATCGATATTATACTGGGCCTACAATTTTTGCTTCATATGGCAAATGGATGGGAGGATGCTCCATTGAGTCAAAGAAGGCAGGAGGAAATATGCGCTCTAATTTGCAAATAATAATGGGAATTTCTAATTCCAGAGGCTCCATATCTTGAACTTTAATATTTGTAGAAGTAAGATGTTTGAAAAAAAAGCTCAACTCGGTCAATGCTTGCCAAACTGTATTTGGAAGAAGCTCACAAAATGCAATGGGTAATAACCTCTGCATAAATACATGACAATCGTGACTTTTTATGCCAAAAAGCTTGTACTTATGCATATCAACGCACCTTCCCATGTTAGACACATAACCATCTGGAAACTTAAGGTTTTTCACCTACTCACATAAAACCTGCTTCTGCTGTTTATCAAGAACATAACATGCCTTTGGATATTTACCCGTTTGCAAATTTCTCTCCAATTCTTTTCTACGACATAAATGTGCCACATCTTCCCTAGCTTTTGCATCATCCTTCGTTTTTCCTTCTATATTCATCACTATATTTAATGTATTCTCAAAGACATTTTTCTCGATATGCATGACATCTAAATTATGACGTATGAGATTAGAAGACCAATATGGTAAATCCCAAAATATGCTCTTTTTTTGCCAATCAGTGTTTCTAGCTATGACTGAATTAACCGCTTCACCATCACTGTCTATTACTCTCCTCAGTCCTAAATCTTCTATTTGCAAAAAAGTGTCTTCACTGCTTAAAATTGGAGGAGACTCAGGCATGCATACTTTTCCTTTAAGGAAATTTACCCTGTTCCGTCTAAATGGATGGTTATCTGGAAGAAACTTACGATGATTGTCAAACCAACTAATTTTCCCTCCATGACTCAGTGAAAATGCATCTGAGTGATCCATGCAATATGGACATGCTAATCTCCCTGCAGTGCTCCACCCGGAGAGCATTGAATATGTAGGAAAATCACTAATTGTCCACATCAAAGCAGCCCTCATTTGGAAATTTTGCTTCTTAGATACATCATACGTCTGCACCCCCACTTCCCACAACTGAGTTAATTCAGCAATTAGTGGTTGCAAATAAACATCTAATCATTGCTTGGGATTTTGCGGTCCAGGTATTATTACTGATAAAAACAAATAAGGCTCTTTCATACACATACCAGGAGGCAAGTTGTAAGGTGTAATTATTACTGGCCAACACGATTATTATTGTCCTAACTGTCCAAATGGTTGAAAACCATCAGTACATAGACCTAGTCCAACATTTCGACTTTCACTTGCAAACAGTGAATGGGTACGGTTAAAGTGCTTCCATGCCTCAGAATCAGATGGATGACACATGACATCATCTTCCATGTTATGCTCATCATGCCATCGCATGTGTGCAGCTGTTGCCTCAGAAGCATAAAGTCTCTAAAGCCTTGGTGTCAAAGGAAAATAATACATTCTCTTACATGGTACTCTTGCCTTCTCTGTCCCACTTTGAGACTTGTATCTTGTCTGCCCACAAAATTTGCATTCTGTTAAATTGATATCTTCCCCCCAATAAATCATGCAACTAAGCTTGCAACAATCAATTTTCTCAACTGGTAGACCTAACCCACGTATAAGCTTTTTTGTCTTATAGAAACTGTCAATAAATTGATTATCATCTGGTAATATTTCCCTAATGAAATTCACAATTGCATCGTAGCATTTCTCAAACAAATGATGCTCTAACTTAATATTTAACATACGAGCTACAGCTGATTATTGTGAATGTCTTTCACAACCAGGCCACAATTCCTCTTCAGCTACATTTAGCATGTCATTAAATTTTTGTGCATTTGGATTGGGTGGTTCTTCCATATTCTCAAATGCAATATCCAGAAAAGGGGCATCTGAAGCCATATTTTGAAATTGGGGACCGACAGCATCAAACACTAAATTATGGTACATATTATTATCACTCTGAAAAAGTTCTGCACTTGGAACTGTCACTTCAGCGATAGTCATTGATGGAATTGGTGATTCACCATGTGCAGTCCATTCATAATAATTTGGTTTAAACCCCCACCTCATAAGATGTAATGTGACATCATCCACATTTAGATATTTTCGATTTATGCACTTTTTACATGGACATCTGATTTTACTCACATCCATAAATTCCAGCTTACTACAAGCAAATTTGATAAATGCTTCCAATCCTTTAACAAACTCTAGGTTCAGTTGTCCATCTTGTAGCTTCCTAGCATACATCCAACTCCTTGCTGGATCCATGTTCTATGCATATTAAAATATGGTCACAAAAATTTAAGGGTTTGTAAAGTGCTTATATGTAGAATTTTTTAATTGAAAAGGTACGGACCTAGCCCATTCAGATGTGCATTTACTCTACCAAATATAACAAATAATGTTTATCAATTTATTTATACAAAATCCGTCAGCATCTCCCTATAGTTCTTCAAGTGCAAAATATGAAATATGCACCCGAAGAACAAAGGGAGACATTGTACCGAATTCACACAAATATATAGAGAAACATTACATTTATTAGTAAAGAATGCAAATCCAAACTGTCCACAAGGACAATTCACTGCCCCTCTCGCATCTAATACGAGTAGGACAATGAACGGGCTTCTAAGTTAGTAAATCTTACTTACAGACAATCTTTCTTTTCTACTTTATCTTACTTATAGACTATATAATTTTCTGCATTGGTAGGCAGTAGCATATCTCTAGTTTATTTAGTATTGAAACTAACTGCCTAAGCTTCTACCAAACCAAGGAAATTCAGCCTATCCTTTTAGCATAAGATTTTCTTGCAACAAATTATAATAAGATAGTAGCAATGTCTAGTTATATTATTTAGCAAAAGTCATAGAGGATTTGTTAACAATGTCTAGTTATATATAGAAACAACTAAGAAAATAGTAGCAATTATAATAAGATAGAATAAATTCAGAAGGCTTGCTCAAGATTAAAAAGAGTAAGACAATAAATTAAAAAGATTAAAAAGACAATAATTCTTTCTTTTATTTTAATTATAGGAAAACTATATATATATATGTGTGTGTGTGTGTGTGTGTGTGTGTGTAGAAAAACAAAATATATATCAGCTGACATTCATCTTGTTTTTTTTTTCTTTTTTTGGAAAACTTTTTTTTTCTTTTTATTTTCCTAATGTTTAATCCAATATAATTTGGATTTGTGTCCAATGGCCCTAGTTCTCCTTCCAGTTCCCAATATTCCATTGGCTAAAAGATGGGTTTTATTTATGCATTGTATTGGGGTATTGATTTTTTTTTTTTGGGTTAATATTGCTCTTTTTTACACAAATGGGTGCCATTTTCAGCTTAGTTATTTTTTTTTAATTAATATTAAGTCTAATAGAGTGAAATGTAAAAGAATTAAAATGTGTATTTATAATCATTATTGAATTATTATTATTATTATTATTATTATTATTACTATGTGAAATGGCAACCATGATGAGTCAAACAAAGCCTAATGTAAGTTTTCTATTGTGGCAGCAGCACTGCACATCTTTGGAATATTTAGACTTTTTTTTTTTTTAAGCCTAATGTAATTGTATGTGCCAATGAACCTAACTTTTGTTTAGTTGACAAATATATATTTTCTAGGAATTTTGTTTGGGTAATTAAGAATAATCAATGAAGAAGATAGAAAAAAATATATATTTTTTAAAATAATAATAAATCAGTTTACATATTTATAATCATCATATATAGTCATTTTTTTTATTGAGTTTGGAATTAAAATTTACAAACTCTGAATTAAAATTTGCAAACTCCGAAGATAATTTAGTAGTTAAATTAAGTTTTTCCTGGTATTCATATCTTTATTAACAATTTTTTGCTCAATTAAAAAAATGGAGTGGAAATTACTAAAATGAAAGAGAGAATTGCAACAAGAGAAAAGAAAAGGAGTTGGTGCTACAATGATCATGTTGTGCAAATGGACTGATGAGACACAACAAAGCATGAATGAGATTGGCTCATTTAAATGGGAGCACTGCCATGATAATTCAAAGCTGAAATTCATTGAGTTACATATATCAAATGATGCCAGGAGTTCCCCCAAACACTTCAGTAAGAAGCTAAAAGTGTTGATCCAAGTAAGGGCTCCCAATGACCTCTTCTCAAGTAAAAGGTCAACTTAATATATATATATATATATATATATATATATATATATATATATATATATATATATATATATATTCCTTTTCTCAGGACAGATTTTGCAGCTTTGTGAAAGAAAAGAAATAACAGATGTGAAGAACATGGGTCATTCTTTCAACCACCTAATTCTACGCAATAAAACACAACATAAACTCAAGGAAAACCAAATTAAAGTATGAGCATCTCAAAGCAGTCTCAAAACAACCAAGAAAAATAAAACAACCAAAAAGCTTATGTAATGGCAGTCAGTATCTTCACAAACTCATACCCATTAAACCAAATCATAGAATCAAATCTGTTCAGTGCGTGAGAGATGGCAAAATTAAAAGCAAAACAAAAGGGAATGACAAATAAAACTGAGATTAATTAACTAATTTGCTGTTTTGTCATTCCAAGAACAAGGAAAATGAAGATTGAAAATCACAATTGTTCAATTTCACCAAATTCAGTGATTAAAAAGGGAAACAACAGACAAGGAAACAACAGACAAGGAACAAACCTGAGGTAGTCGATTTTGCCTAATTAAGTCCAAATATTAGAACTCAAGCCAAATGGTGAGCGGCTGAAACAAAGGGAAGGGATTTGTCGAAGGAAGGGGGACGCAGTGTTGCTGCGGCAGTGGAAAATGCTATGAAATATTAGGTTTTATTTTTACAATCCTCAAAACTTTGTAATTTTTATCCCAAATTTTACTTTAATAATATTTATATTTTCTTATGTTATTTTCTGAATGTTATAGATTCTTCAGAACATATAATTTTATTTTTACGTAATGGAAACATCTGTCCCACATTATATATTTATCATCAGAATATCAAATGAATAAAAGTGGTAGTAGAAAATTTCTTTAAATAATTAAGAAACTAACTAAGTGGTTTAAAATTAAAATAAATAAATAGAAATTTGAGATTTTAATTAATAAATTAAAATCCTTAAATAAAATTTAAAAATAGACTCAAGCATTTTCTTTCAAATTTAAAAAATTTAGCTAATTGAAAAGAGAAAAGTGAGATTGTATGCCAAAAAATTTCAATGTAAAAATATTATAAGACTATTATTAAAATAGTAAATGACTATAATATTAAACTTTATTATAAATAAAATTATTTTAATAAAAATTAAAATGGAAATTATATATATATATATACACATGCACAAAGCTTCGAATGGGTAAAGAGGAACAGTGAAAAATTTAAAAAAACTATAATAATATTTATATTTTCTTATGTTAAAATATTATAATATTTATTAAAATAGCTACTAACATCGTTTTAGTCGGTAAATTACCTACTACGAACAACTATAGTAGATAATTATTTTGATCAATTTATATTTTCTTATGTTAAAATATAATAATATTTATTAAAATAGCTACTAACATCGTTTTAGTCGGTAAATTACCTCCTACGAACCACCATAGTCGCTAATTATTTTGATCAATTTATATTTTCTTTTACTAAAATAAAATAATATTTATTAAAATAGCTACTAACATCATTTTAGTCGGTAAATTACCTACTACGAACCACAATAGTAGCTAATTATTTTGATCAATTTATATTTTCTTTTACTAAAATAAAATAATATTTATTAAAATAGCTACTAACATCATTTTAGTAAGTAACTTACTTACTACGAACTACCATGGTAGCTAATTATTTTGATCAATTTATATTTTCTTTTCCTAAAATAAAATAATATTTATTAAAATAGCTACTAACACATTTTAGTCGGTAAATTACCTACTACGACTTGTAATAGTAGCTACATATTTTAATCAATTTATATTTTCTTTTGCTAAAATATAGTAATATTTATTACAATAGCTACTAATTCTATATTAGTCGGTAAATTACCTACTAAGCCTTGCAATAGTAGCTAATTATTTTGATCAATTTATATTATCTTTTGCTAAAATATAATAATATTTATTTTAATAGCTACTAATCATATATTAGTTGGTAAATTACCCACTACGCCTTGCTATAGTAGCTAATTATTTTGATCAATTTATATTTTCTTTTGCTAAAATACTTAATTCTTCCAAATCTTACCTACTAAAATCATTTAGTCGGTAAAATAGCCACTAATAATGAAAATGGTCGCTAAACTTTTTCTTGAAATTATATTTATGTTTATTAAAATACAACGTCCTTTATAAATTTACCTACTAACATGGTATTAGTTGGTAAATTACCAACTAAGCATGGAAATAATCGCAAATACTTGTTTTATTTATATTTACTTTTATTAAAACTCAATTTTTTTTAACATTACCTATTACAACTTTCATAGTCGGTAAATTACCTATTATGAGTATAAATAGTCGGTAAAGTAGTATTTACATTGTAAAAATACCTACTAAATGCTATGTGGTTGGTAAATTACTAACTAAATTTTTTCATATTACCGAATAAATATTTTATAGTCACTAAAAAATTATTTATATAATATTTATTTTTCTTCCCAACAATGTACTGACTAAAATTGGGTCGGTAAAGTACTAACATTAGTAGTTATACTTTGCGTGCCATAATTAACGACTAAATATGTTAGTCGGTAACATATGGTAGGTAATTAGTCTGTAATTTAGTCGCTATAAATAATTTGTATTTGGTAATTTGATTTAACCTTTTTTAGTCGGTGAATAGTCGGTATTTACCTACAAAGTTTTGTTTGTCGGTAATATTAGTAACTATTTTTTTAGTTTCTTATAGTGAAAAGTGAGATTTGTGGTGGTAGCGGAAGGCACGGGCTGATAGAATTGTGAGATATTCGGGAAACATACTGGGGTTAGGGTTTGAGAGTTTTGATTGATTGTATCTTGCTCTTTTCATCATAGTGGAACCTTTTTCTCTTGTCTTGCCCGTGGACGTAGACCTTATGGTTGAACCACATTAAGTCCTGTGTTATTCTTCTTCTTTTTTCAATAGTGTGTGATTGTGCGATTGTGCAATTTGTGTGTGTGCCTTAAATTTGCGTGCTTATTATAACAAACTGGTATAAGAGCTTTGTGTGCAAAACCTAGGGTTTACAGATGGCTTCGTCTTCAACGAAGTATGAGATGAAGAAGTTTGATGGTGGATCAAGTTTCAGTCTGTGAAAGATTAAAATTAAATCTTCCTTGATCCTACAAGGTTTATGGAAGGCAATCGAGGATAACTTTCCAGAAGGTATGAAATAGGCGAAGAAGGCTGATCTAAAGGAGAGAGCCTTGAGTGTGATTTTCATGAGCGTAACTGATAATGTCCTATGCGAGATTACTAGTGAAAGCTCATCATCTGCGGCATGGAAAAAATTAGAGGAGTTATACTCTGCCAAATCGCTGACCAACCACCTGTATCTGAAGAAAAGACTTTACAATCTGAGAATGAGCGAAAGTACGCCCATTAAAGAACATCTTGATGAATTTCAATTCAATAATTATGGATTTGAAGAATATTGATATTGAGATTAATAGTAAGGATCATGCCCTTATTGTGTTATGTTCTTTGCCACCCTCCTATGAAACTTTTGTTGATACTCTGTTGTATGGGAAAAACAGCATTTCACTAGACGATGTTAGTAATTGTCTAAAATCGAAAGAGTTGAAAAAGAAATTTCCAAATAATAGAGAAAGATTTGAGGGATAAGGTTTGGTGAGCAAGGGAAGAACACATTCAAGGGAGGGTTCTTCTAGCAGAAAGAAATCTAAGGCCAGATCTAAGTTAAGAATGAAAAAGGCCAACTGTTTTGAGTGCGGAGAACAAGGTCACTACAGGAGAGACTGTCCCAAGTTGAAAAATAGAAAGGAAAAGCAACCAGAAAGTTCTGCGAATATGGTTGATAGTTTTATTGATTCTGATGGTGATGACAGTGCTGGAGAAATTTTATTCGTGAGTTTAGATCATGGACAAAATTCCTGGATTCTTGATACTGATGCTACTTATAACATGTGTCCACACAGAAACTGGTTTCTCACTTACAAACAGATGAGTGGCAAGATGTTTCTAGGCCATGATCGTGCATTATCTGTTGAAGGAATTGGTAACATCATATTGAGGATGTTTGATGGCATTGTTAGAACTATAGAGTATTGGCATGTTCCAGGACTCAAGAGGAACTTGATTTCTCTTGGGACACTCGACTCTCATGGATTTAAATACCATGCAGAGAATAGAGTTCTCAAAGTGTGCAAGGGCTCTATGGTACTCATGAAGAGCAATTTGGTTTCAGGATTGTATTTTCTTCAGGGCAGTACAGTTTCAAGGGAAGCTGTAGTAGCATCCAAAAGAAATAATCAAAATCAGTCTCAATTGTGGCATATGCGTCTTGGTCATATGAGCGAAAGAGGATTATCTGTCTTAAGCAAGCGGGATTTGTTGGACGGGCAGAAAACAGAATCTATGCACTTTTTTGAACATTGTGTGTTTGGCAAACAAACTAGGGTAAAGTTCGACAAAAAGACAGTGCGCAAGACCAGAGGAAAGGTGGATTATATCCACTCAGATCTATGGGGTCCTAATAGAATCCCTTCCAGGAGCGGTGCCAGGTACTTCATGACTTTGATTAATGATTACTCTCGGATGGTGTGGGTGTATTTTCTGAAAACAAAAGATGAGGCATTTTTAACATTTGTAAAGTGGAAGACGATGATTGAGAAGCAGATAGAAAAGAAGGTCAAGCATCTTAGAACTGATAACGGGTTGGAATTTTGCAATCGTGAGTTTGATGCATTCTGCAGCAATGAAGGTATAGTGAGACATCACACTTGTACAAGGACACCACAATAGAATGGTATTGCAGAATGCATGAACAGAACGCTTTGTGACAAAGCACGAAGCATGCTTTCACATTCAGGATTGGGAAAGGATTTCTGGGCTGAAGCAATTAATAAAACCTGTTTCTTAGTTAATAAAACCTGTTTCTTAGTTAATAAATCTCCATCTATAGCTATTGAGTGCAAAACTCCTTTTGAGATCTAGTTCGGTTTACTTGCTGATTACTCTCAGGTGAGAGTATTTGGTTGCCCTGCTTATGCTCATGTGAGAGATGGTAAGCTTGAGCCGAGACCAAGAAAATGCATATTTCTAGGGTATGTATCTGGAGTGAAAGGCTATAGGTTATTGTGCAATGATCCAAAGTCTCCAGTATTAATTATCAATAAGAATGTGACATTTAATGAGTCTGCTTCATTGGACAGTCAGAGAGAGAAGTCAATAGCAGAATCAGATTACGGTGTCAGAGAACAGGTGGAGCTTGATATTAATACTTTAACAGTTCAGTCCAATGATTCAGAGGATGAGGTGCAAGATCCTGATCAACAAGAGGATGCACCTGAGCAACAGCAACAGGAACCATATAGCATTGCAACTGGTAGAAAGAGAAGACAGATTAGACCACTGCAGAGATATGCATATGCAGATCTAGTTGCGTTTGACTTGTCAGTTACTGAAATAATTAATGTGCATGAACCCAGCAATTATAGAAAAGCTATTTCTTGTTTAGATGCAGATTAATGGGTCGGTGCTATGAGTGAAGAAATTGAATTTCTTCACGATAATCAAACTTGAGAGCTTGGAACATTGCCTAAGGGACAAAAAGTGGTAAGTTGCAAATGGGTGTTCAAGAAAAAAGAAGGCACTCCAAAGATTGAAGCACCTCGATATAAGGCACGGTTGGCAGCAAAAGGCTTTACTCAGAGGGAGGGGATTCACTTTAATGAAGTGTTTTCTCCAGTTATGAAGCACAGTTCTATCAGAGTCTTACTTGCTATGGTTGCTCTTCATGATCTAAAGCTTAAGCAACTAGATGTGAAGACAACATTTTTGCATGGTGAGTTGAAGGAGCAAATTTATATGAGTTAGCCTGAGGGATTTATCATTCCAAGTATGGAAAACCGTGTTTGCTTGCTTAAGAAATCTTTATATGGTCTGAAATAGTCTCCTAGGCAGTGGTACAAAAGATTTGATACATTCATAGTTCGTAATGGCTTTAATCGTAGTTCATATGATAGTTGTGTGTATTATAAGAAGCTTTCAGATGATTCCTTTGTTTATTTGCTGTTGTATGTGGATGACATGCTTATTGCTGCTAAAAGCATGTCACAAATTAACATTCTCAAAAAGTAGTTGAGTGATGAGTTTGAGATGAAGGATTTGGGTGCTGCAAAGAAGATATTAGGAATGAAAATTACCAGGGGTAGAAGTGTTAGGAAGCTTTTCTTGTCTCAACAGGCCTATGTTGAGAAAGTGCTTCAGCGTTTCAATATGAATAATGCTAAGCCTGTGACTGTTCCGTTTGCTGCCCATTTCAAGTTATCTACAGACATGTCACCAAAAACAGATGAGGAGATGAAACACATGTCTAGTGTTCCCTATTCGAGTGTTGTTGATAGCATCATGTATGCTATGGTATGCAACTGACCTGACATTTCACATGCAGTTAGTGTTGTGAGTAGATACATGGCGTGTCTTGGGAAAGAGCATTGGCAGGTAGTGAAATGTATTTTGAGGTATTTGCAGTACTTAGTTACAATGTTGGACATTTGAGGAGTGGAGATGAAGTGATTATGATTATTGATTTGTGGATTGTTTTTAGACAGGACTTAGACTAGGAGAGATTTGATAGGTTATTTGTTTTTGTTTCTTTCTTGAAGAAGTAACGGTTGAAAGCACATTTGCAAGTTTTGCACCACAAAGTTTTGACAGCAAGAGTACAATACATCTTTTTTCAATACTGTGTGATTATGCGATTTGTGTGTGTGCCTTAGATTTGCGTGCTTGTTATAACAGACTCAATCATTTCTAGACAGTCACATGCAAAGAATAGTTGGATCTTCTCCCTTTGGCACAAACAGCTGCATAAACACGTAGTGAAGAGCAAAAACAAAGAGAAGCATGAAGCTCCAGCAACCCAGCAGCTTATGAAAGAGCCCTCAACCACACTCAACCAAAACACGAAACATTATATACATTCCAATATAGGGTGGAGAGGGAACCTACACTGGGCCAGGGGAGAGGAGCGGCCCCACCTTGGAGAGGCAAAGGAAGGCATGAGCAACACGGGCAAAGGCTAAAATCCTAGGGCAAAAGGAAGAAAGATAGTGAGAAACATTAACTCGCTAACTTTTGGTTATTGTTTATCAACATTTAATAATGGGAATTGTAGACCAACTATACCAAGTGGGAAAGATGGGATGGTACTTCAAAGGAGAAAAATTATAACTCGCTAAATGAGAGTTAAAAAAAAAAAAAAAACCCAACTACCATTTTTTTTAACAGTGTTAGTGATGATGTGTTGCATTTTTATTGATTGGGAGCACTAACTCATTCTTGCCACCAGGTAAACTGGGCTATTTCCCTTTAATAATTGAAGATGATAAGCCAAATAAATCCTTAGTAACCCTTAAAATAAATAAGTACAATAGAGGCTTAGTGTTCACTTAATGCTCTAGCCCTACCATCCCTAGCTAAATGCTTAGATTGGAAACCAAGGCCGTCCAAAGAAAATTTTGGCTTTATGTTAGACAAGAAGCTGGACTTTGAGTGATCCTAAGTAACTTTAAATATGTATTTTCTATGTTGTCTCCTTTTTATCATTGTTCTTCGAGGATAAAAGTGTCCTAATAAGTGACTTGTATATATTGCTATTGGGTCGTTATTTCCTCCATTCTTGTTTTTCGGAAGCTGCACTAGATTTTTCTCTTCTGGGCTAATACCTCCAAATAACTCCATAGAAATGACAACCCTATAAGACTATGATCTTGAAATATCGAAGCTGACAAAAAGCTTCTTGAAAACATTAAGGATGTTCCTTAATGAAATCTACAAGCAACGAAGATGTGATATTATAAATAGATGTGATGTGGAAATAATATAATTAAGCTCAATATAAATATCTCTAGCTTTGCATGATTAGCCAGCTTTGATTTCCATTATTACTACTCATTCCAGTATTGATCTCTGATGAAAATGTGCATTTCAAGTGATTCCCTAGTAGCTTCTTGTGGTTATGTTTTGGAAAACTGCAGTGGGAAAGAAAATGGCAGATCAGGTGACGTTGGAGGAAGAAGCTTCATTGACGAATATCTTGGGTGGCTCCTGAAGATTAAGGTGATCATATTCTTTCAATTATATTTAATAATGGAATGTATCATGCAATAAAGAAAAAATAAAATCATGATTTATTGCAAAATCTATAGCAAATATGAATTATCCCTTGCAAGTTTTAGCAGAAACTCCATATGAGTTCTCATTGCTTTGCTAAAACAAGCAGGTTTTTCTGGCGCCGAGGAAATCAAAATTAAAAGTATAAGGAGAGTGAAAAATGAATTTTCCTTCTTTATTTGTCAATAATGAAGATGGGATTTCCAATCAAAGATAGCATGATTGGTCTTTCTCCATCTCTAAGGTGTAGAGAGTTATCTCTTCAGAGATTTATCAATTTTATAAGAAAAATGGAGAATATTATCTTTTGTTGTATAGCTCACTTTATTGAGTTTTCATTGAATAAATAAATAAATATATAACTGGTAGAAAGAAAACATTTTGGTTTATTAAAATCATCTAGTGGATATGTATTCATTTCTTGATTTCTAGCATACATTTTGGTTTTGTATTGACTAATATATATATTGGGTGACTTGCGTGATCAATGCAGGTGGTAGAGGAGTTGATGTTGCTCGGGAAAATTGCATTCCCTATGGCAATATCAAGCTTACTTTTGCACTCCAAGTCTATCATCTCTATGCTCTTCTTGGGACATCTTGGAGATATTGAACTAGCAGGGGGCTCACTTGCAATTGGATTTGCAAACGTAACAGGCTATTCTCTCATTAAAGGCCTAGCAATGGGAATGGAACCCATGTGTTGCCAAGCATATGGGGCTAAAAAGTGGGCAATTCTTAGCCAAACCTACAAAAAGACACTATGCATCCTATTCCTTGCAACTATTCCAATCTCCCTATTATGGTTGTATATGGAGCCAATACTTTTATGGTCTGGTCAAGATCAAAACGTTACATCCATTGCAAGGGTCTATATCACATACTCCATTCCTGAACTACTAGCCCAAGCTCATCTCCTTCCATTAAGAATTTTCATGAGGACCCAAAATCTAACAAAGCCCGTTGCCATAGGTGTTATTTTTGCAACGATCCTTCATTTTCCAATCAATTACTTGCTTATAATACATTTAAATTTAGGTGTGAAGGGAGTTGCATTGGCCTCTTTTTGGAATACAATAAACTTGAGCTTGGGTCTATTAGCATACCTCATTCTATCAAGAACAGCAATAAAACCTTGGAGGAATAAGCAACTAGTTGATACGTACAACGAACGCACTTTTAATGCTAAATCTAGTGAGACCCACATGGAGTCCTCTGTGATCAAATGTCAGAATAAAACCATGGTACATACAATATCTTTCATTGAAGGGTGGCAGCCGCTGATTGCCCTCATGTTGCCAAGTGTATTATCAGTGTGCTTGGAGTGGTGGTGGTATGAAATAATGCTTCTATTGTGTGGTCTCCAAGATAATCCTCAAGCAAGTGTAGCTGCAATGGGAATCCTCATTCAAGCCACAGGCTTGCTTTATGTAGTTCCATACTCTTTGAGCACGGGGTTATCAACTCGTGTAGGGCAGGAGCTGGGGGCTGGGCATCCTTCCCAGGCACGAAGGGCTACCATTGTAGGACTCATTGTGTCATTTATTTGTGGACTATTGACCTTTGCCTTCACAATTTCAGTGAAAGATTGGTGGGGAAAGATGTATACAAAGGAGCAACAAATTTTAGACTTGACATCACTGGCCTTGCCCATAGTTGGAGTTTGTGAGCTAGGCAACTGCCCCCAAACAGCTGCATGTGGAGTCCTAATAGGGTCTGCAAGGCCTGAGGTGGGTGCATATGTAAACTTTAGTGCCTTCTACCTAATTGGTTTGCCAGTTTCAATACTATTGGCCTTCAAACTTAAGATGGGATTTATGGGATTATTGTTTGGGCTTGCTGCATCACAAGCTTCGTGTGTTTGCTTGATGATGTATGTTCTAGTTTGCACTGATTGGAAGCACCAAGCAGAGAGGGCCAAGGAATTGACTCAGATAACTGATGAAGATGGAAAAAATGATTTGGAAGCCAATCTGCTAAAGTGATTTTGCAACTCTAAAACTGTAGCAATTAATAAACTTCTTGTACCAGTAGCTAGGTGGATTTATCAGTTTCTTTTTATTGCCAATAAATTAATTAGAGTTAAAATGGAAATGTTTTGTTATCACATGCACTAATATATTTTAATTATGTCATATCATTTTAATTTTAACAATCTTGTCCCATCTTAAGTTAGATGTAATTCTACCTAATGGTCAAAATTAAGTTAAAGTGCTTATGTGGAAGCAAAGTAGGACAAAATACTCTTTAATTGTCAAACCCACATAGATTCAAAATTTTCAATAAATAATATTTTAAATATAAATATATGGACACACAATTTAAAAAATATTGCTTTCATCGAAATTTTTATCTAGACCAAATCTATTATAGACCTAAAATACAAACATATATAACCTATATATTTAATAAATGAATCTCACTATATATCCTGTGTCTTGAATCTATAGTAGACCCAATTATCTTATTAGTCAACACAAGCTTTTCCTAACTTCAATTTTGATCATTCCACAAATTTATAACTAATCTTTAAAATTACACCAAAACTGCTAAAAAAAATATGGGAAAATTGTAAAAGTTTAAAAAAAATTTAGCCTTTTTTTTTTAATTACCATTTAGTAACCAAAAAATCTACATAGGAAGGGAAGAGAATGGAGAAAGAGAGAAGGTGGGGAAGACAATTATGAGGTTATTTTCACGGTTACAAAAAAAAAAAAAAAACTCATCAACAATGTTAACAAGACAAACTAATTAACGGACTCCATGTTATTCGGGGGTCTTCCTTGTCAGGATAGGAGACATAGCAAAGAGGTTGTTGAGTTAGTTATAAATAAGGAGAAAACAAGGGGCTACCATTATTAAACAAGTTCATTTTCATTTTTGGAGGTGTTCAGATATAAAGCTTCTGCTTCTGGGTTTGTTGCTGCTCCTGCATTCTTTCAGCCAAGAATATTTTCGGGAGGCAAGAGCAAGGGTGGGGAGGGAAAATATGGTTAGAAAGAATGCAGAATCCGCGAGAAAGGAAGCAGAAAAGGTAGAAGAAAGTGTTGCAGTGGCCATTGATAAGGACAAAGGAAGCCAATATGCTCTTAAATGGGCTGTTGATCACCTTCTCACCAGAGGCCAATCTGTCACTCTTCTCCATGTTAAACAAAAGGCACCATCTATCCATGCCCCATGTATGAACACTTTTATACTCTGATCTTTCTTTATTATTCATGTTTCTCAAACCAAAAACCAAAACAAAAGGATCAAGAAATTGAAAGAATTCTTTTACTCAAAGAAATAAATGAAAACCTTATTCATTTGTCATAAACCTGTTCAATACTAAAAAAATAAAATACAATGTTAATTGTTTTCTCATTAAGAAGAACTCTCCTGATAATGATACTTAATTAACAGTATCTCCATTTCAATGAGTTTATCATTTGGCATCCAAAAGAACTTAATTTTTCTTTTCCCTTTACCTTTTGGAGCTGCAGTGGGAGCTAATGTTAACGAGGACGTTTCAAGAACACATACCAAACAACTTGAATCTGAAGCCAGGGAATTATTTCTTCCATTCCGCTGCTTCTGCACACGCAAGGATGTAAATTCTGCCATGTGTCCTTGTTCATTCTCATTCACATTCTCTCCTCATATAACGAATTGTTTTGTATAGATACTTGCTTGACCTCATCATTTATCTTTCCTGCAGATAAGATGTAAAGAAGTTGTAGTTGAGGATGTTGATGTATCCAAAGCAATAATAGATTATGCTGCTTCTCATATAATAGAAACTTTGATACTGGGGGCAACAACAAGGGGAGGCCTAATTGTCAGGTATCTATTCAAATAGAAACAATCAAGAACATAGATAAATGGAGAAACATCCAGACTGAACCCTTTAAACTGCTCTTATCTAAATAGCAGATTCAATTTTCTTTTTTTTTAATAAACATATAATGCCATACCTCAATTCTGGTAACATTAATAAGCAACTCTATCTGAAAGTGGTGTTCTGATGTGACTATGCAAATACTAATTATATCCTTCTGCCACAGAAAATTCAAGACAACAGACGTCCCAAGCATTGTGTCAAAAGCTGCACCAGATTTCTGCACCGTATATGTCATCAACAAAGGAAAAGTTTCTTCTGTACGGTCTGCTAGTGCTCCACCACCTCCAAAACCTCCACTTCAAATTCAGTTGCCTAACAAACCCAGCTATATCCCTGCTTCGCCTGATGTACATCAAAGGACTGGCCGAACTCCCCATGGTTTGTTTTTTGTATCTAGCATCACGCTTCTTTCCACTATAACTGGGTTTTGTCATTGCTCACATGAGTTTTATCAATCTCTTTTGCAGTGTCTGAGAGGTCATCATATATGTCAAATAGCATCCAAGAAGATTCAGAAATGATCAAGTAAGTTCAACAGAAAAGGGTTATCAACAATTTGTAGTATCTAATCTCTAAACTCATAAATACTTCTTGTTTTCTTCCATCAATGACATTTCAGCATGTTTGTTTATAAAATGAAGCCCAGATGAGAGGACTAACCTGAAAACAATTGGAACAGGTCCCCATTCATTAGAAATAGTGGTTCAATGGGAAAATCATATAACCATTACCCACCAGAAATGGATGTATCATATGCAAGCAGTGTTAGGCCAACGAGCAAACGCATGTTTCCATCTTTCCATGACCACTCAGAATCTGTAATGAGCCCCCAGTATGCAATGGGCAATGACTATGATGATAGAAGCTTTGGGTCAATGTACTCGGCAAGCACGTCAATAGATATGGATTCACAATATAATTACTCATGCAGCTCACAGGACACTGGGCAAACGTCATGGCATTCACACAACATGGTAAGGACACTGGACACAGTCACAGAGAAGGGCATAAACACCCATCAATATACTACAATTTTGTTTTATACATATTTAAGGAAATACTTGCAATTAATTATGTATGCTAATCAATACTTAATCAGATTGAAGATAAAACTAATGCTTCCATCATTCAAAATTTATAGAATGATGTGGAATCTGAGATAAGGAGACTCAGACTAGAGCTGAAGCAAACAATGGACATGTACAATTCAGCATGCAGGGAGGCACTCTCAGCAAAACAGAAGGTACCAATAAAATCAATTATATGTTACACATTCACAAATACAAAGAACTTTGTCGTTGGGAAACAATTACTAATAATGAAATTATATTCTAATAAAATCTCCTCAGACTAGGGAATATCAATATCAGAATTTAAAAGAACATAGATTTGATGAGGCACAAATAGCAGAGGAAGCTGCATTGGCACTAGTCGAGAAGGAGAAAGCAAAGTGTAATGCAGCGATTGAAGCCGCTCAAGCTGCTCAAAAACTTGCTGAAATGGAAGCACAAAAAAGAATGAGTTTAGAAATGAAAGCTCTCAAAGACTCTGAGGAGACAAAGGCAAGGGAATCTTGGGTGCCAAGTGATCTTAGGTATCGAAGATACACAATTGAGGAGATTGAAACGGCAACAAAAGACTTCTCAGACTCTCTGAAGATTGGGGAAGGAGGTTATGGCCCAGTTTACAGGTGTTACCTGGATCATACAGAAGTTGCAGTTAAAGTTCTACGTGCAGATGCAGCTCAAGGAAAGTCACAGTTTCAGCAAGAGGTATGAAACTGTCCATGAACTTAGACTTTCTTCAAAATGACAGACATTTTAATCTCAATTATAACATCCAACAAATCTATTGCAGGTTGAAGTATTATCCTGCATTCGGCATCCAAACATGGTTCTCCTCCTTGGAGCTTGCCCAGAGTACGGTTGTCTGGTGTATGAACACATGGCTAATGGCAGCTTAGATGATCGTCTCTTCAGGCGAGGAAATACCCCACCTCTTCCTTGGCAAGTAAGATTCAGAATTGCTGCAGAGATTGCCACAGGCCTTCTTTTTCTCCACCAAACCAAACCAGAACCTCTGGTGCATCGTGACCTAAAACCTGGCAATATTTTGCTCGACCGTAATTTCGTCAGCAAGATTAGTGATGTTGGCTTGGCAAGACTTGTCCCCCCATCTGTAGCTGATAGTGTTACCCAATATCGCATGACATCAGCAGCAGGAACATTCTGTTACATTGATCCAGAATATCAGCAAACTGGAATGCTAGGAACAAAATCTGATATTTACTCACTTGGTATCATGCTTCTACAAATGATAACCGCAAAGTCACCAATGGGTTTAGCTCATCTAGTTGAAAGTTCAATAGAGGATGGAACTTTTGTTGAGGTACTTGACCCAACTGTTCCTGAATGGCCCTTAGAGGATACCTTGAAATTTGCCAAACTAGCTCTTCAATGTGCAGAACTAAGAAAAAAAGACAGACCAGATCTTGGGAAGGTCATTTTGCCTGAACTTAACAGATTGAGAGCGCTTGGAGAAGAAAACATGCCCTATCCCATGTTTGGAGGTATATTTAGCACAACAACCTCAACTAATCGCAGCCATATTTCCTCACTTCAAGTGAGTTAATCATCTTGCAGATAATTTTAATTCAATAATTAAAGTCTATTCATTAGAGAACTTCACTTTTTTGTAAGAATAAAACTCCTACTAATTAATTTCATAGCATTCTAAGGCCACCGTAACCTTTGCAAACTTTGTATTCACGCCTATATTTGATTATCTACTCTCAGGAAGTGACGATGAGTGATGTACCATCCGCAACTGATAGCTCAAGCATTTCAAGTTCATCATCATATGGAGGAAGAAGATAATATTTTATACAGGATGCTACTACAAGCTTATAGCGCTTGTGATTGGAGCACCAAACTTGATGAAACTAGTGGAAACTAGGAGTCCAACAGAAAAGAAGGGAAATTACTAAGTCAATTTTGTCATGCTTGTGTTGTACTTATTTTTAGTTTCATCTCCACGATACTCCAATGGGTAAAGTTTCAGGTTTTCAGTATTAAGTTTGACGTTTGAATCTTAATCAGGTCAGGATTGCGGAAAGGGAGTTAATGGAAAGGGGGGAGGCTACCCCTAGTTGTTTAGCTCACTAGTGTATCAGGAAAAACCTTTTTGCTACTTTCATATTTAATGCAATTGTGGTAGCAACTATGATTAGATCTGGTTTGGTTGATTTGTTGTAATTATAGAGACTGAGAATTGACTGTAAAATTGACTTCTTTCTTTCTGAAAAATAGTTGATGATGCTGTGAGTATGCCACAACCAAACAGAAAATAGAGGAAAAAGGGAAAGTAAATAGAAGAAAGAGGAAGAAAAACAGAAGAAAGCGGAAAGAAAATAGAAGGAAGGGAAAGAATGTCACACCCTACCCCTCTGTAAGGCATAACATGATCCCGTAGTATACCTAATGAATTACCAACTCCGTCTACTGATAACCCATTAAATACACTACAAGGGATTTTAAAAACTTTTCTTACTTCTTTTACAGTGGTGATCACTATTTACAGGTGTTAAAAACTTTTGTGAACTGAAGTGAAACAGCTAACTCATTTGGACCAATTAGAAATTTTCTGTAAAAATTTTGGCAGAGTACCATCTGTATTTTGGATAAAACAGTTCTTCAGAAAACCTGTAAAAAGCACTTCAATATTTTTCCAAATATCAACTCTAACAAAATTCAACACAATATTTTTCTCAACTCAATCCACAACAATTTTTCAGTATTTTCAAAGGATGAGATAAAGGAAATATAATACAAATTTTTACAAGTCAAAATAACTCATAATTCACTTTACAACTTCAATGTACAATTTTAATTTACAACTGCTCAAATAATTTACATACATATTATTACATGCATACATCAAAACCTATGTACATGGGTATATCTATGATATACCTGGAGCTGATCTGAATGTATCTTCAAGGAAATTTACTCACTGCTCTATGCTCTTCTTACCTGCGACAGCATACAAAGCTATCGCTGAGTGGTGAACTCAGTGGTGCACAACTATAATTTAAAACATAGTGCAATATACATTGACAAAATTTACAGTAAATAATTTGGGAATCTGAATACTCATCAAATTCCACAACTCAAAATATTCATTGCCAATAATGTAAATCATTTGTATAAATGACTTTGATCACAAAATTCAATTTATCAAATCATGACTATCCATTTAAATAATTATAACGAAATCAATTATACATAAACCATAATTGAAATCAAAATTCCTTACCATTCAAAAGCCATTCTGTATCTCAAAAATCATACTGTATTTCAAAAATCATACTGTATCTCAAAAATCATATTGTATCTCAAAACTCATACTGTATCTCAAAACTCATTCTTTATCTCAAAAATCATTTTTTATCTCACTAACTATGCAAGACTAATCCGAAAAGGCCATATTCGATGTGATTCTAACTCCCTATGGTCGGGGAGGTCGAATCATCGTGCACAGTACCATCACAATAATGAATCTTCCGCAAGGGCCATAACGATAAAATAAACTTAGATCTAACCTCAAATCAGAGGAAAATCTAAGCCTGTGCACGTACCATGGTAATCAAAACACAACTAACTCCATTGTCTTCTCAACAAATGAGAGAGACGGGTAATAACCTAGTTAAGCATCTATAGTGAGATATAAAACAATATTACAATCCATTTAGTGAGCATAAATCACAATATAATTCGATTCAAAGTCAATTCTAATATCCAATAATTTTTATGCTCATCACAATTCAAATCATAAATTTGCATTTTTCCATGAAAATTACCATCACAATTCAAAACATGTTCTATCACAATTTTCCAAAACATATTTTGTTCAATCCATAACAATGCTTAATACTTGTGGAAATACCATTTCACAAAGCTAAAATCATACATACTATAGCAATTTCAATAATAATTGAATTACATCCAATGCCTGTTAAATATAGTTCATAAGAAAATATGTCATTTAATCATATAAAATATTCAGAACAAAATCAGTTAAAAACTAGTTGTGCACAAACCTCTGATGACTGTCTCCTGGTCTGGACTCAGTGTTTCCTTCCCTTTCCCTGAGTCTTTACTAACTGAGAAACACAATTTGAAGTGTTTCAGTATTAAATTAAACTGTCTCTATCGATAATGTTTGACAAATAATTCACTGAAAGCTATTATTTGCTTAATCACCTAATATACCAACCCTCGATGTATTCTAGGTAATTTAGGTTTTAGTGTCATTAATATGTCACATTCGATAGGGTTTTAGGGTTGGTACGTGTTACCAAACTCAATTCTATGTATATTGCGTTTTCTTGCATTTCATTGCAAATTGCTGGATTTCGGGATACTAGTTTGACCTAGCCGGACGACCTAGTTCCCTCGGTTTTCGGGTTTCGGTCAAAACTAAAAACTTGTAAATCTATGTCTTATTGCACGCGGCGCAAAATTTCAGGTCAATCCGAGTTAAGTAGACCAAGTTATGGTCATTATACTATTGCTGGTCAAATGTCATCAAATTAGGTCAATTTTAGGTCAATTTGGTCAACTTTGGTTCGGCCAGTTTTTGGACCCGAACTTGTGCAAGCTTTTTGACTTGCTTCTGGTCATTTCTAGGTTTTTGGTGTCTTCATAAGACTTGTAGGTATGGGTCTTAACTATTCATGGTTAAAATTTCAGGTCAATTGGACCTGTTTTGAGTGAGTTATGGCCTAAACACTCACTGCTGCCCAATTGGTCATTTTTCAGGTCCTAATTGTACCTAATCCGAATTGGTCATTTTCTTAGGTCACCTTGCAAGCAGAATTTTGGTATGTTTTCTCAACGAAAGTTGGCACATTTTGTGCCTAGTTCCACCTCCAATTGGTCTCATACCAATTGAGGTTACACATTTAAACTTATTGGCTAAAATGTACACTGCCCTTGGTTACTTTGGTTAACACACATCAATTACACACATTTACCTTGCAATATGTTTACTTCCTACCAAATCTGTTTTGGTACATTACCAAAACTATATATTACTTTACATTAACATCACTTTGGGCAGATTACAATTATCCTCAACATACCAAATATAACTCTAATTCCCAAAGTTCAAATACCATTACACATACACATAAACATCACTAGTTTTTACATACACTTTACACAACAATTTCATATACATATCCATCAATCCTTCTATGTCAATATTCTGCCAACACTTCCATGAATACACACATTTATTCAAGTGTCCCCAAGCTGCCGAAAATCTTCTTCAACACCAAATTGTCCTACAATTCATCAATTCCCATCCAAGTGCCAAAAATCACCATATAAATATGAAGTAATTCACTAGGTTATTAAATCATCACAACCAACATAATTCTCATCAATTATATGTACAAATACTTCATCAATACATGATTACATGGCTGCCCAAAAATGGATATCTCAATACTCTTCAAACTTAAAAATTTCCTTCACAAAACCAACACCCATAACATGTACACAAAGTTTAACAAAGAAATCTTCAAAAATGCTAACTTACCTTATGGTTGGGACTTGTTAAACCTTCACCAAACTTCTTAAAATTGGTATCAAACTCTTCCTTGTGATGTGTAGACAATTTTTCATGAAGGAACCTAAGAGATTGGAGTTGAAATGGAGGGAGTTAAGAGAGCTTGAGTGAAACGGCCATGGTTGTTTTCTCTCACCTTCAATTCAGCATGTTTAATGGAAATGGAGAAGATGAACTTTCTGATGGGTATAGTGGACTTACACCTGCCCCACTTAGTATATATTAATCCCATAGTGCCCCACTCACACCATTTAAATCATATTATATGTTAATTGTTCATTTATCCCACATTAACCCATGATTTTAGCTATTTACTTTAGGTACCACTAAACTAATTTTTCATTTTATTTTCCAAGTGTAATATTATTTATTTTTAGTGGACATTTAGGTCAAAAGACACTTCGGGATGTCAATTAACCATAATGCCCCTGTTCGGGTTGCATTCCCGATTTTTCGGTAACACCGGGTTTTGTCTGTTTTTCGATTTCTCACTTTTCTTTGTACTAATTATTTAATTTTTCTTTGATCTTTCTAATGATATTTATTCTTCAATAAGGGTCTATTTAAGTCCCAAAAATGTTTTCCAGGGTTCCCCGCAGTCCAGGGCTAGTCAACGGTCCACGCCGTGACTTCCCGGTGCGGTCACCCATCGTTAGGTTTCCCGGCTCGTTTAACTTGATTACCTTTCTTTGCTATTATTTTTCCTTTGTTTTTCTTGTATTTTCTTTTCTTGTATTTCATTATTTCATGTCTCCTCACTCACATTGAAGTGTAGTTCTAGGCATCCTAGCTGTCCGGACAGCACTGGTCACTGGAGCAGCAGAACGCACTACCGAACTTAGGGGTGTTACAAAGAAGAAGAAGGGGAGATTGAGGAAGATAAAGATAGAGAGAAACTTTAGAGAATTCTTGAATTATTTGTTGGATATCCAAAATTACAACTCAATTCCCCATTTATACTAGCACATGTATAACAATCCTAACAGATGCATCAATAAATATGACACTTCAGTGAAAACAGAAAATTAGAAGAGGAAAATAAACTAAAGGATTGGCTTCACAGTTATAGATTTGGGCTCATTGTTATGTTATTTGCATAGTTTTTGTTTTCCATTGGTCTCAGTCAGATAATAAATGAAAAATTACATGTACAATGTTGGTAACTCAGTTTCTTCTCGCTTGTTCTAATGAATGCAAAATGCAATAGTGAAAAAACAAAAGACAAACTAATAACACTAATAAAAGAAGATCATCCTGAGTTCCTTTCCATTCTTCTACAGATGCTTAAAGAGTTGCTCAAGCTAAAAAGGTCATGAAAGTAAATGTACCGTATGGCCAAGAAAAGACCAAATATTATATTTTCCCGTGCTTTTCTCTGGTCATAGGATTCTCTAACACCAACTCTATAGTTAACATGGGATATCATAATAATTGTTCTTAAGTCATAAAAATAAATGACCAGGCCTACAAAAAAGAAGAGCTGCAATACAGAATATAAATAGGAAAGAGTAGGGAAGAAAAATCGAAGACAAGCAGAAGGAATATTGATGCATTATAACATCTTTCAGATTCTAACCAGCTCCTGCAACATATATTTGAAAGCAAGTACATTTCATCTGAAAGAACCCTTACAAAAGAGAACAGATTAATTGATGATCCATTTAGGTTGTGGAAATCATAAAACTTTCTCGTGGTGTTACAGCAAAATAAAAGAGGACTAATCAAGACATAAACATAGATAAAAAATGATATTACCTTGTGAAAGAAATTCTTATCTAGGTTTAGAGTCCTAACACAGTGTCTTACACAATTAAATTCAATATAACGTAAAGGACAGCAACTGGGAAAGAAGCTTTCTTATTCCATAGCCACCTTAAGAATATGTTACCCAACTAAGTACGTGATTTTCAAATGTATCAAGCAAATAAAGGAAGCCATATTTGACAACATATAGATTAGTTATGTGTCCTCCTAAACACAAGACCTGATACCAAGAAACCAGTAAATTGAAATGCTCTAAGCAAATAATAAAGATTGTTTTCAGTTAAAGAAAGAGAGAGACAGACAGACACACACACACACACACACACACACACAGAGAGAGAGAGAGCACAATTAACTTGGAGAGAAATGAAATCAAATCCTAAACCTCCAAAGAAGTTATGCCTCAAACCAAGAAAAATGAGATCAATAAATAAGGCATGTTTCTGGAGGACAGCAGTGGGGGGAAATTGCTAATTTTCGTGTTATCATTCAAGGCCATGCATTATGTATATAGTTGGTTTCTTTGAATCTTTTGCAGTCTCTCTTCTTGTTAGAGCCATCATTTCCACATCCACAGAGTTCAGCCTCGTTGTAGTAGTTGTCATCACAACATCTTTTAGTTTCTCTCATCATAGAACTGGCATTTTTCTCATCTTGAGCATATGCTAGGCGGGCACCACATTTTTTCACCTTGCATTCAGTACCTACAGGCTTTAGGAACCTATCCAGAAAGCGGAATTCAATCAACACCTCATTGTAGTAATGCTGGCTGAAAATTTCATATCCTTCAGCATATAAAGAAGGATCAAACCCCAGAAGCAGATGATCAGACAAGATTGATCTTGGATGACCTTGCTCAGCATCCCAACCACCAAAACAAAAACTAAAATGCAAGTGATGAGAGTAACTATCTTTGAAATGGTAACTGCCTAAAACTTGGAAACCACTGTCAGCGAGATAGTCCTGAAATTTAACAACAGCACACAAGGTGAAACCCAGGAACTTGCAATTAAACCAATCTGGAGGTAGGTGAATTGTTAGTGAAGATCCCCTGCTTTGATTGACAAACCACTTTGGAATCGTTCTTCCAGGGAAGTGAAAACTATAAGGGTATCGTCCTCGTAGAAAAGACATCTGTAATGAACATAACTTTAATGTGAAAGAGGTAGAAAAACAAATAGAAGTGTGTGTGTGTGAGAGAGAGAGACAGAGAG
The DNA here is from genome assembly GCF_030052815.1 of Hevea brasiliensis. NCBI lineage: Eukaryota > Viridiplantae > Streptophyta > Magnoliopsida > Malpighiales > Euphorbiaceae > Hevea > Hevea brasiliensis. Next base: position 91,198,634 of record NC_079506.1, read on the forward strand.
AGAGAGACCTGAACATATAACAGAATGGTCCTCTGTGTACTCTCATCCAATTTGAGGCAATTGGTAAAAATGAACTCAAAATTGTATTTCTTGAGTCTAGTAAGTAAGCCTGATACTGTTTCCAATGAAGTACATTCATGTGCATCCAATAATATTAGACGTGGTGGAAGCTGCGGCAGTGATTGAAACCTCTTGCAATATTTTAAGCCAAGGTATAGCAATCTTGAGAGTTCACTGATGCACGCAGGTAGGATCTCGAAATTGTTTTCACTGAGATCTAATACTTTCAATGAGGATAAGCAGCCAATGCTATCTGGTATTTCAAGCAGATTGCAACCATTGAGAACTAGTTTCCGCAAAGATTTTAGATGCCCAATCTTCTCTGGCAATTTCACAAGGTCTTTGCAGTTACTCAAGCTCAATTCAACAAGTCCTTGTAGATTTTCAATTTGAGAGGGCAACTCTTTTATGCTCGTTCCATCTACCTGAAGTATTTCTAAAAGTTTCAACTGACAAATACTGCCTGGGAGACTCTCAAGTTTTGAGCAGTTTCTCAATGCCAAGTCAACAAGACCAGATAGACATCCAATTGATGTAGGAACATCCTTTATTGAAGTCCCACTTAAATCCAACTGTTTTATGTTCCCTGAAATCTCTGGGAACTTGGCGAGTCTTGAGCAACCATGGACAGACAAATATTGAAGAGATTTCCAGGAGCAAATGTCATCTTGAAGTTCTTCTGCTGCATCCCCCCTTGTATCCATATTAATGCTGCCTGGAAGATTCCTAAGACTTTTGCATGATATTATATTCAGATGGATAAGCTTGTTGAGACATCGAATTGATGAGAAAACATCAACCAAACTTATACAATGGGAAAGATCTATTTCCTCCAGATTTGTGGCCCGAGAGAGGTCTGGAATTGCAATTAGATGGTTGCAAGCCCGAAGGCTTATCCTTTTTAAATTCACAAGATTCTGCGACAAAATGGAATTTGCTACAATAAGTTGTTATATGTTTGCTTTCCAGTTAGTTCAAAGAACCAAAAGGTAGACGTGTATAGATATTAAGCATACCTGGACTCCTATCCAAAGTTGTTCAACTTTACCATCAGACAGGATAAGTTCCACAAGATTCTGAGGAACAAAATTAGATGGGAAAGATTTCAGAGGGTATCCATCCCAACGGAGATATCTTAACTTATCAGGAAGAGACATGAGACCATGAGGAAGGTGCACTTTATAGTTTCCCATCTCTGGAGTATAGAATTCAAGCAATCTAAGATTAGTCATTGCAAAAAATGCTTTAAAATCTACTTGAATCTCTGAAACTGCGGACATGTTTAAGGATATGGCTTCAATTCTTCTAGTTCCCTATAAAACAAAAGCACACAATAAATAGAACACATATTACACAGGCATATACACAACTAATAGCTCTTCCCAAATGAAAACTATATCACAATTAGGGGTGTGCATTGTTCTAGGACGCGAATAGAACAAAAAAACCACATCAAACCAAATCAAAATCGAAAAAGAACCATTACTATAGGATCCGAATTTATTTTACTGTTTTAGTTCAATTATAGTTCTTTATCAAGAATTGAACCAGAATCATAGCAGAAACGAACCGAAGACCCGATTTTATACATATATTTTTTGTTCAGACTTAAGAACTAAGAATAAGAAGAAAGAGAAAGAAAAGGAAAGAAAGAGAAGAGAAGGAAATAACTTAAAAACTACATCATTATCATTCTCATTCATCCTAAAGCAAATTACACACACACACACGCGCGCGTGCGCACACAATTCTTTCCTATAATTGTGCTATATCCTATACTTACTAGGAATCTTTTACTAATTAGGAACATAATATTGACTTCTCATAATCCATAACAATTTCCTTTATGATTTTTTAGATATATTATATAGTTTTAGTAAAATTATATATATATATATATATATATATATATATATATATAACCTAATATTAATTTTTGTTCCTTTTAATTATCACTACATTAAATTATCTTACAATCATTAATTATATGACTAAATTACCTTTTAGTCATAATAATATACTTTCTAATCCTTAATTATATATCTATTTTCTAGTTAAATACTATATATTAAGAAATGGGTAAAAATAGTATAATATATTTATTAAGGATTATATATATATATATATATATTTTTACATTAGTATTGTTATTTAGATGTTAGTATTATATTTTTATTGATGTTTTAATAATAAATTTTTCTTTCAACTTACTTTCTTTTTCATGTGATAAAATTAATTGGGTGAAAATGAAGGTGCCATCATATTGGAGGAAGGCTTAGAACTTGGAAGCTAATTGGAGTTTTTTAGAGTGGAAAATATGGAAATAAAGCTTGACTTTATGTTATGTTTGTTGATTTTGTGTTATTTTATATTTGGGAAGCAAATATTATATGACGTATTATGGATATTCGATGCTAACTTATATTTTTTATGTGAAGATTGTTAGTTTGATTTTAGCATTTTTCTTGAATAAGTCTTTATTTTTTTGTTATTTTATTTTGATATTATTATTGTTATTTTAGTGTTAGTACATTATTATTATTGTTCTTTTGATGTTAGAAATTTATAATTATTTTTATTCTTTTAAAAGAAATACAATAATATTATAATTTACACGGGTGCAGGAACCAAGAAACGAACTAGAACTAAAGCTGAAATTGGAACCGAAACTAGAATAAGAACAAGAACCGCAAATACTTAGAATTGAACCAAAGTTCAATTACGTTTCCAGTTCCAACAAAGTGAATGAACCAAAGTTCGGTTTCGATTCTGGTTCTTGAAAAGAACCGAACTGGAACCACAACTGCACACTCCTAATCACAAGTTGCCCGTATTTCATTAGAAAAAGATAGTTAATGCATTAGGATCTCACCAAGTTTTTTGTCAATACATGATGGACATCCTCAGCTCTCCACAACCTGCTGCGTTTGCCAGGCTCTTTAATGGATTCTTTAAGAACAATTTCCCAACCCATGTCTTGCAATAAATCATGCATCTGTAGCCTATTATCAAAAATTGTAATAAGACACTTATCAATGAGAATGCTTAATCCGATATCTGAGAAAAAACCACAACCATCCAGAAATCTTTTCACAAAACCAATCTCCTTGCCTTTAAAGAAACAAGCAATATCAAGGAATATGTCCTTCTCTTCACTGTCTAGCCCATCATAACTAATTTTCAACACATTTTGGATTTCTTCATTACGAACTTCTTTAAGCTTATCTAAGGCACTTTTCCATTCTTGTTTGGTCTTGCCGAAGAAAGAGGAGCCCAAAACTTTAAGAGCTAATGGATTGCCCCTAACATAGTCTACCACTTTATTTGATAGTTCCAAATCATCATCCTTGGGAATGTCTTGTTTAAATGCATTCATAACAAAAAGTTGAAGAGAATCATGGCGATCTAATTCCTTCACCTCATATGTTTCGTCGACTACATTCTTTAGAACTTGATTGTCTCGTGATGTTACAACGATTCTGCTCCCTAGGCCAAACCAACCATGTCCTCCAACTAAAAATTCTATCTGTCTTAAATTATTTATGTCATCAAGAACAACTAGAACCCTTTTACGTTGAAGCTTGTGCTTTGTAAAAGTGAAGCCAAAATCTGGAGTGCTTATTCTCAAGCCCAACAGTTTAGAGAAGAGCATTTTTCGCAAATGAGTCAGCCCATGTTTCTCTGATTCTTCCCTCACATTTGCAACAAAGCAAGAAGATTCAAATTGATAAGAGATTCGTTTAAAAATAGCAGTAGCAACGGTTGTCTTACCTATACCAGCCATTCCCCAAATTCCTATGATACGAAAATCAGCCAATCCAATGCTTAATAATTTTTCAATTTCCTCTAAACGTGGTTGGAGTCCAACTAGCCCCCGAATATCATTCAGATTTTCACAATTCAGTTTCACAGATTCAACAATTTCATTAATGAGTTTAGACTCAGGCCTGCCATACATGAAGAGCAAAATCATTTGGAAAGACCAGCTGAAACAGATGCAGATATAAGTACATACAAGCATGTGCACATGTCTGCAGTTAATTATGATTGGAACACATATCACTAATGATTAATTACAGTTGTTTTGAGGAAGCTAACCTTTTAATAATTTCCTTTCCTTTTTCATCCACATAAATTATATAATTTCTTATGAAATCCTTTCCTTGGTGAAAAAATGGAAAGATAATGTTGCTAGCTATGCAAACGCCAACAAAAGTTAGGGGGGAAAAACAAAGTTTTCACTCTCTTTTCTTTCATTCACCATGGAACTATTACAAACAGCTTTTGTTTTTGTAGTTTCTACCAGCTAAATTTAATATCATTGTTTTCACATGACTCATAATACCATAATATTTTCAGAAAAAAATGGGTCAAACAAGTTGAAACATCATGATGAATGATAGCAGTACTCACACAAAATGTTTCTAAAGGCAGTATTATGTATGCCTAATCTCATGATAATTTCCTCTAATCTACTATTTCCTGTTTTCTCATTTTCTGGAGAATTAAATTTCTCAACTTTAGAGGACCAATGACTCAATTTTACAAACCAATGAATTGTGATGGATCATCAGGTGTAAATATTAGAAGCAGCTGGCTCAATAAAATAAAGGTTAAATCTTGATTCTAATCCAAACCTAATTAGACAGCTATCTTCAATTTCACCCACTCTTTCTTTCTCCCTCTTGGAAATAATAAAGTATTTCATATCATAGACATATTCACATATTCATAGTAGAAACAAAAGAAAAATGATACTTGTTACCTCGTAGCCAGCGAAACCCAACCAGAAAGATTGGCAACTTCTCTCAAAGCAGCCCTCCACCTATGCACCTTATCCATCTCCTCCTTGAATTGTTCTTCAAGGTTAACAAATGCATCTCCAAAATACCCAGTCTGCTTCTCAACATCTGATGGATCTACATGGTAGAAAACAGGTACAATTATCTGCCCATTTCGCCTCTTGCATTCAAGAATCTTTACAAGTACATCCAAGCACCAGGTGGATGAAGCAAAGTATTTTGAGAAAATAATCAACGCTAGCTTTGATTCTTCGATCACTTCTTCTGAAATTAGTGGCGATATTTCATTATCTCCTCTTCTAAGTGAATCATCCACGAAGGTCTTGACTTGTTTCTGACACAGAGCAGCATTAAGATCACTGGCAAAATTAGAGCAAGTGTCCTCACCTCTGAAGCTAAGAAATACTTCATATTTTTCTTCTTTGAGGGAAGAAGAAGATGATGAACAAGAAGCCATATTAGAAAGTGAACTCGTTGGTTGTGTGGGAGATCACAATAAAGGGGAAGAGAGACTCTTGAGACATGAAAGTAAAAGGAGTGTCAACTGTAAGAACCCCACTATTTTTTCCAGGTAAGAACCCCACTATGAAAAAGGCTTAAAGACAGTTCGTCATTACTGATTATGCTGGCAACAGAAGGTAACTATTTTAAAAATATTTATTAAATTAAAATCTCAGGATAGTTTTATAAACTCATTGTTGTAAATGGATATTAATAAAAAAAAATCACATAGCAAAAAAAAATATATAAGAAGATGTATATTTTTTCTATACCATATCCTATAAAATAAAGTAAAATTCAATATTCAAATTTATCAGTAATAATAATAATAATATATTAATTTAGAAGGATATATAGAATATTTATAGCGAAATTTTTTAAGGAGGGTTTATAGAGAATTTATTGTAAAAAAAATATATAATTTCAATATAAATAAAATCAATCTTAAATAAATAATAATTATAATAATATATAGAATTTATTGTTAAAACTCTAGAAACTTATATTTTGAAACTTTGGGGAAGAAGTAGGTAATCGCCATCCTCTCTGACTTCACTGTCGTCTTCTTGGCACCTTCTTTTTGGAAAATCGTGAAGACATTTCAAAAACGCAAGAAAGGCCCTTGCTTTTAAACTCCCAGATCCTCCAAGGCTACATCCCAGAACGGGAAAGTAAAAATATATATTTTTTTATTCTTCAAATCAGTTTTGCAAAGGATTTGGATTTGCTTTCGATCTTCCCTTTATTCATGGAAGTAAATTTCCTAACTGGGATTGTTCTTTTTTAATAGTAATGGAGAATTCAGCTGATTTTGTAGATAGAATGGATGGCAATGGGGGAGAGACAAGAAAAGACACAGCAGCTTCCGATAGTTGTTCTTCTTCGACTATAGCATCTGGGTATCGATTATTTGGTCGGCAAGCCTCACTTCATCAATTTATGGGCGGTGGCAAAGGTATTTTTAAAATAAGGGGAAAAACAAAAAGGAAATTTTTGGGGTTTTCTTGGTTAGATGGTTTTTCTTTTTTAAATCAAGATAATTAGGAAGCTGCTTCCAGAAATGTGCTTCTACTTTCAATGGAAGTTTTTCAGATGAATTCTCTTGAATATACATTGAAAAATGAAAAGGGTCTTTTTCTTCAGTCTACTCATGCTGCTTGGTTCTATTTACATGGTGAAATGGGGTTTATCATTTGTAAAATGTATAAATAACAACACAATTTTTATGTGTTAAAGATTTCTGAATAAATTGTCCTGCTTTATGTAGCATTTATAGAATAAATTGTCCTGCTTTATATCATTTCAATGGCTGTTAGTTTTGAAATTGCAGAGTCGAGGTCTTCGTTTTTTTTTTTTTGTTGCAAATACTATAAATTACAAGTTTATGTTTCAACTTCTACACCAACTGTAATATTTTTTGTTTCTTTCCTGTGATTTCACTGTCACCTTTGTTTATTGTATTCTGCTCATTCTCTATGGATTAATAAGTGATATATGCTATTTATATTGCCACCAATGTGCTGTTATATATTGAGACTTACCTTATGTGTGACCTTGTTGTCATTTCAAAATCGATAATGAAATACTCTAATTTAGAACCTTATTTTCCTCAAAATTTAGAAGCTTATTTTCCTCAAAACTCAGCATGTATAAGTGTGACATGATAGAGCGTTAGATGAATTTGCATAGTGTCCTTTGGTGGTTGCACTGCTATTCTTGCAAAAAGTTTTTATTGGGCTTATATTTCTTTTTAGTATTTTAGCTCCAGCCTTATGAATTTGTGTTTTAACTTATTTCTTTCATTCCTCTTCTCTGCCATGCCTCACTACCCAACTCAACTCAACTCAACTAAGCCTTTATCCAAAAAATTTGGGGTCGGCTATATGGATTCGCTTTCTACACTCTGAACGATTTTGGATTAAATCCTCACTGCGATGCCTCACTAATTGGGCTAAATATCTCTCACTGATGCTAACTAGTTGGGTAGATGCTTTGTTGAGTAGGACTAGGAGTATTGCTGGTTCATCCTTGCTGTTTTGAAAAACAATTATCTAATCAATGTATCTAAGTAAAAATTTAATGAGAACTTGGGCAAACATTTTACTGTTTATCATGATTATGTTAGACCATTTGATATTATCTCCATAATTGCTACATATGTCTACATATAGTGCACTTGATATTTGGCATTTATTGATGTTTGACAAATTTCTCTTTAATGGTAGCTGCTGATGTGATTTTGTGGAAGCGGCGGCATGTTTCGTTTGGTGTCATTGTTGTTGCAACAATTGCATGGTTTATATTTGAGCGGTCTGGATTACCATTCTTAACTATTTGTTCAGATGTCTTGCTGGTTGTGACTGTATTGTTATTCTTCCATACCAAATTTGCTGCTATCAGAAATAAGTATGACTGATACCTACTACTTTTATTCATTGGTAGTCCCTTTTGTTTCTGAAATCATTTCTGATGTCAACCACTCTTTTTTCCTTTTTTAGCAGACAACCACAATCATTACCAGAGCTAGTTTTGTCAGAAGAAATGGTTAATAATGCTGCCGCATCTTTTCGTGTTAAAATCAATAATGTTCTTCTTTTGGCTCATGACATCACTATTGGAAAAGATTTTAGACTCTTTTTCAAGGTTAGTATTGATTAACATAAGATGATTAAAGAGTTTATGCCATCCAATGAAGGTTTTTTAGCCAAATGAGTCATCAAAAGTGCTTCAATATCTGTCTGTCTTCCATATATGCTCTGTGTTGCATACTGATTTAGTAAGTTATATAAAAGTTTTTTTATTTGACAGGTGGTGGTCTGTCTATGGCTCCTGTCTGCTGTTGGTAGCTACTTCTCTTTCTTCACTCTTGCCTATGCAGGTATGCACTGCATGCTCAGTCTGTTAAGAAAATGCTGCCTCTATTCTTTGTTAAAATTCTTTGGCGCCTTGCTTATTTGTTAAAACCTTGTGTAGTGTACTCCTATCGTTAGAGTCTTGAACCTTGTGAGACCCATTGTATATTCTGGTTATGCATGTAACTTGTAGGTCTCCTTTGATTGCTTGAATGCATCCCTTGAATGTTTGTGATTAGTAGATGGATGACCCAAATATTTACAGGTTTGCCATTGGTCTTGATGACAGGAACCATCTTATCCATTACAATTCCTGCCTTGTATAGCAAATATGAAGAGCACATTGATAAATATTGCGGGATGATTCATAGGAAATTATCACATCACTATAAGATAGTGGATGAGAGTGTTATTAGTAGAATCCCTCACAGTTTATCCAAGGACAAAGATGCATAAGTGTGAAATACATGCAGATGATGGTTGAGTCTGTTTTGTGGCTCAGAATTTCACCAAGGCTGCAGAGTTTCATGTTTGGCAAAATCATCTATATTTGCTGTGTATTTGCCGAGATTGGTTCTTCACTAAAGATGACCAGGTGCTGTCTCCCCTATCCTTGTTACAATGAACTGAACAAATTGTTTCATAAGCTTCTGTAAACATGTGAAATTTTGAAGTTTGGCTTGCTAGGTTAATTTCCCATTCATTCTTAAAATCTCTGTATTTTAAATTTTAGAGCTAGTTTAATTTTTATTCATGTGGGATTATTTCCTCGGGAAAGATGAATTAGATGGATTGTACGTAATAGCCTAGTAGGATTAATTGTACATTGATATTCTTTGATGAAAAAGAAAGATAATTCCCTTTAAAGAACAGTTACTTCGTACGACAAGAACCTTGTTTACTTAATTTCTGGTGTTGTGACCAGTAGATGCTGGTGCGGTGACTAGTCGATGCTGGTGCTGTGACTAGTAAGATGGAAGCACTCAGCTGTTGGTCTTTTTCTTGGAGTCTATTGAAGTTTTGGTTCTAATACTTAAATCTTCCATTTCCACGATGCAAAACTTAAATAAGCTACAATTATCAATTTTATATTCAACATCCGTTACTTGTCTTCTGTTTACGGAGATTGAAGTCTTCCAATGCTCTCATATCTATAATTGTTAATTTTTGAGAAGGGACTGGAGCTCATTTCCTCAAATGTATAAACAGAAAAGTATTTAAATTACAAAAACTACAGTTAAACTGATAAGAAAATGATACAGTTTTTCAATAGAGTTGCACTGAATATAAAAGGATATCAAATCAAACGACAAGAAGATTTTGTTCCAAATATAAATAAATAAAAGTTTATTTTGTTCAATGGTAGGTTACTGTAACATGACAATGAACAGCATATTTGTATTCGGATTTGATAATTGAACTTAAAATTTATTCTACAAAATCAGAAGTGGATACTTGAACCAAGCTAATGTAGGAGCAATTCCCTTGTCTTGTCCAACCAATCCTTGTAAACATCATCCAAAAACAAAACAAAGTGCACCTGCCAACAACAATGAAAGAGCTACAAGTTATGTAATTTTAGAGTGTATATAGCCCTCTAGCAGAGAGCTGTGAGCATCTATTGAAATCAAATGGTCTATCACAGGAAACTCTAGTTTTTATCCACACCTCTTTGAAGTCATTCGCAAATTCTTTGACTGTAGATATAGCCACTGTTGCAGCTTTCTTTAAAGGATACCTAAAAAATATACAAAATTGAGAGTGGTAACAAACTTGTCACTAGTTATAGAACACCAAAGTTAATGAATTCAGTATCTGTTATCTCATCCTTGACACTTGGAGTTTTTGTGTTTATTGATGGCCAAAACTTGGGCAAGGCAATATCTAAGCATAACAATTCCTTTCTCCAATCAACTCTCACAATCTCAACCATCTAGGCACGTATGGCTATAACTCAACCAAAGCATTCAACAAGAAAAACTTTTATCTACTTAAATTGGAGTTGTGCAATGCAATATATTCATCAAGAGGCAGCAGAAATATAGGAGCCAACAGAAAAGGCCTAGCTAGGTGGTTCCATTGGCAACTTACAAGTTATTACCACAAGATATGGCAGGAAAAGCAATGTACTCAATATTGTTGGCTTTGGCCACCATCAAGCTGTTCCTGTGACCAGTAAACGAGGGATCTTATCTAGGATGATATACCAAAGAAATAGTCATAAGAAAGAGTACAATCAGTGCTACAATTCACCTGTAAGCATTTCTTAGGGAGGCTACAGGGTTCCTTTCAAAATAATAGACGGGGCCAACAGTGTGAATCACGCAAGATGCAGGCAATTTGAAACCCCTGCACACGTTTAACATATCATCTCTCCAACAGAAATTGATGCATTAGACAAATACACAGTTGTCTATAGAAGACTGAATAGTGAATACAGTTGTCTATTAATCTATGCTCTATTATGAAGATTATAATTGAAATATTGATATTAATATTATTGGTATATCAACAAATAAATGCAGGTGATATAATGCTAGTAGGAAGCTCTGCTGCAAGGGTGGAATGGAAATTCAAGCATTAATTGCAAATGTTAAATGTAAATATCAAGAAGAGCATACGGCGTAATTCTTGCTTCTCCAGTTGGGCAACGGACTCCAGGTTCGACTTCAGGGATGTCATTGCATGCAATTCCGAGTTGTGTTCCGGCTGCTTTGTGTATAGCTAGCAAAATGTATACAATTTTGTCAAAAGCTGGGTCAAGACAAAAGCAGTACACTGCCAATGAACTTTAGATTAATAGTACTATATTCATCTTCAAAACCTTTTGAACTGTGACATCTCGAGACAGTGAAAGCCAAATAAAAGATAAAATTAGAACCAGATTACCTGTATCCACGCTTATTCCACCTGGAAGCATAAATATATTTGTCGGATTAACCTGCAGAAGATGATAAATCAATTGATATAAAACTGGGATCAACCTTGTATTATTGTATCTCATAATTAAAACAAATTGCTCCAATGAATAACAATTGTTGCATTTAAACAAGCATCTCTAAGATGGATGATTTTATGGAAACTGTAAGACTTCAACAGAGTTGTCGGTTCTTAATCTAAACAGCTAAAGAATTATTAGTGGGAACAGTAAGTTAGAGGTAATTACAATAGCGTCAGAGCGGCCATCCACGAACCATTTGGTGATATCTCCTTTTTTGACTTTGAGAAGATTCGAAGAAGACAATTGAAAAACATGGGTATGCTGATCTGACGTCCAAGGAGCAGGAAACGCTGCCGGATAAACCCCTTCAGAGATGTCCACCGGCATGATAAGTGGAGATGGCGATGGTCAAAGGAGGAGATGATCGTCGTCACAATAGGCCTTCGCAGAGTGAAAGCTATGATCTTTTTGTTGAGTTTTAAGAACAGGAGAAAATGTCAAAATACAGCCATTGGTTTAGGTGGCTTCCAAGAAGGAGAGTCCAGGTACAATTATTATTAATATATTATTTAATTTTATAATTTTTATTACATATTTATATTTAGTTTATTTAAAATATTTTTACGAATAGCTTATAAAAAATATAAAAATATAAATTCTTAAGAGATGAAAATTATTTTTGTAATATTTATATAAATTATTTTTCACTTTTTTTAATACTTTGATTATTACTAAAATATTATTTGATAGGTATGAGAGAAAATTTTAATTAAATATTGTATCTTTTATTTGCATTATAAGATGACTAATCTAATTTTTAATATATGATATTAGTTTATATAATTTGAAACTATAATTTTTAATTTTTCTAATAATAATGAAATTATAATTATTATTATAAACTTTTTAATAATAAAAAAATTAATTACATGACATTATTATTATAATGTATAATAAAAAGGTGACTTTAGTTTATATAATTCATAACTATAACTCTTAGTTTTTTTAATATTAATAAATTATTATAATTTTTTATTTAATTAAATAACTTATACTTATCATTCATTACATGTCATCAATCGAAGTTGTAAAATTTTTAAGAAAATAAGATTAAAATGGATAAATAAGAAAAAAAATAAAATAAAGTACTACTTATCATATTTTAGTAAAATAAATTGTGGGATTAATTTTATTATATTTATATAAATTGATAGATAAATTTCCTCAAAAAGAATTATTTAAATTACACGAAATTATGAGGGGTTAACTTTTTGGATGAATTACTCTAACATCTTTTAATATTGTCATTATTCATTAATCGGTTCTCAATTATTGATAATTATATTAGTACATCTTAAAGGTTTGATTCAGCCACTCAATAGCATCATAGTGGCCATCGACAAACCATTTGCTGATATCTCCTTTCCTGACTTTGAGAAGATTCGAAGAAGCCAAAGGAAAAACATGGCTATGCTCAACTTCAATTGAAGGAACCGCTGGAAAAATCCCAGAAGAGATGTCGATTCGCATGTTAAGTGGAGATGGTGGCAATGTTCAAAGGAGAAGATGATCGTCTAATAGACCTCCACAGTGTAGAAGTCAAGTTCCTTTTGCACAGTTTTCAAAAAAGCACAGCAGCCAACTGAACAGAGAAAAAGGTTTGGAGAGAGCGGCAATGTTCGAAGGAGGTGATGAGCGTCTCAATAGACCTCCACAAAGTAGAAGGCAAGGTCCTTTTCGCAGAGTTTTCGAGGAAGCACATCAGCCAAATGAAAAGAGAAAAAGGTTTTTTATTTTGGTTCTTTAGGATTTTGTCTTTCTACATGACTCGGAAATTTCTTGTTCTTCACTGTAAGGAAACTTCTTTCCTGCGAACTTTTCCTGAAGACAAATCACAACTAGCAATCCGCTTAAGCACAGCAGTCAGCAGCCGCAGGCAAACACATGCACCTGATGAAACGAAGATTTTAGCTTTGGATTTTGGCATCTGGTGAATATTTTTTAGGTAGAGAACAAGATAGCCTGTGGAAAAAGCAGTCCTTAGAAGATGGTGCTGATTATAATCTATGAGTGCCTAACTGGGAATGTTGAAATCTCATTGTTCAAATAATACTTCTGATTACTTGGAAATGTGTTAAGAAAAATAAAAATGGAATTCAGAAATCAGAAAACATGAAATTTAAAGAGGAGAGAAACAGAAGTGCTCTCAAGGTCACTGTTTAGAGAAACCCACCCTTACAGTATCAAATGCAAGAAAACAATTAAACATCAATTTGAAACGGAAATATGTAATATCACCAACAATATATAGTTTACTCATATTTGTATCTGCCTTTTCACCTTCTGCTATAAATTCTTGCTATTCACAAGTTAAAATATTGTATGATGAAAGTAACTTTCTAAATTCATCGTAAAAAGCCTACTTCTCATTCTTCGTGAAAGCTTCTGGAGATAAAAATCAGGCACTGTACTTTCTCCCATGAATTTCGATCACAACAAAAACATTAAATTCAAACCAAAAACGAAAATCAGATTGACCTGATAAACACAAGCAGACAGAATTTGGAGTTAAGTACCAGAAGCCCTCAATGTGACCAATAGAAGGAGAATCAATAAAACACTGATGGTGAAGCAATCAACAAGCAGATACGCAAATTTGTTTTCTGATTCAATCCTTTTAAATACCAGGATCAATCTACAAATCCTCATAATACCAATTTATGTTTCAAAATTGAATCTGTGACGACAATATAACAAGGGTACCAAAGAAGACAGCCCATATTATATAATATTGGAAGTTTGCAACAATCCACTATCTCACATGCATTCATAATAATTAACTAAAATGGCTGGCACCATCTCTCTAGTCCATCCAAGTGCACTACACAATGATATCATAATCCCATACAATCCTCCAAACTTCAATAGGAGATAAATTAACAGTTCTGCATCTTATCTAAAGGGTATATGAAAATCCAGCAGCTGTGCAAGCTAAGGTAGAAGCAATTGCTTTGCCTTCTTTAACCAAACATTGTAGATGTCATCCAAGAACAGAACAAAATGCACCTGTCAATAATAATTGTGAGCAAAGGCCACTAAGACATAAACTACAGAACCTCATAGACCTTTATGATGAAGAATGGGTCCATAGGGCTACAGAGTTTAATAATTTGCTAGTTAAAAAGAGTAAGGAATGAGTTTTACAGGAAGGTTTTTGCACATGAAATTTTCCACCTTAAAAATCATTGCAAAAATTATGCAAGGAACAAGATAATAAGAGATCTACAAAGATAAGATAATTATATATTGTTTTCACCACAGGATGACTACTTATATATTTTCACCAGAGGGCCACGTTTGATTAAAAAAAAAAAAACTGCAGATGGTTGGCAAACATGAATCTGATAGAATAAAAATGCCAATGGTTCATTTAAAAATGAAGTGATTTAGAGTCCCTATCATCAAGCAAAAGAAAAAAAAAAAAAGATACCTCTTTTAAGTCATCAGCAAATTCTTTGACTGTCGATATAGCCACTGAAGCAGCTTCCTCATATGGATATCTGAAATATTAGAGAAGTAAAGAGAACGCAATGATTTTTGAGAGATTAAGGAACTTGCTGAATAGGTTTTACAGACACCAAAACAGGTGAAATCTATATCTGGTATCTAATCCAGTAAATAATAGTTTTTTCTCATGTTTATGTCTTCCTTTCAACTTACCCATAAACACCACAAGATATAGCAGGAAATGCAATATACTTGATGTTGTTGTCCTTGGCCACTGTGAAGCTGTTTCTGCAACCATGGAATGGTAAACAAGATATCTTATTTAAAATCATTATAAAAACCCTACTCACAAGAAAGTACATAATCAGCGTCACAACAAACCTGTATGCATTTTTCAGGGAGGATGCAGCATTCCTGTCGGTTTCATAGATAGGGCCTACGGTATGAATCACATGAGATGCAGGCAATTTGAAGCCTCTGCACATATTCACCATGTCATCACTCAATGATAAATGTTAAATAAATGCAAGGGTAGAGATATATCTCCAGCATAACAAAAGTTAAGCAAGAAGAGCATACGGAGTAATTCTTGCTTCTCCTGTTGGGCAGCGAACTCCAGGTTGAACTTCAGGGACCTTATAGCATGCATCTAAGAGTTCTGGTCCAGCAGCTCTATGTATGGCTAGTAAGATGCAGTATTTATCAGAATTTAAAACTTGAAACCAAGTTTGAGTCAATCATAAAGGAAATTATAAAAGACAGGAGTACCTCGATCTGCACCTCCACCTCCAAGCATTTTCTCATTTGCCGGATTAACCTGCAAAAGATTAACGTCTAATGTATGTGATATGCCCTCTGTCCATTATTTCAACAGGAAAACTTTCAATCTTACTTGTATAATCAGGTGCTCTGAATGCAAAAATAGAACAACTTCGTATTCCATAAAACTTTTTTGCTTCATTGCACAATACTTATGACTTAAAAATCTAAAATTTCTAACAATCCATTAGAGAACCGAATCCATCACCAAACCGACTCAGTTGTAGCTTGTAGGAGTCTATGGAACTCCCACATCTCATACATGATAAATTCATCATTACGTTGCACCTAAATTAATCAGCATAATAGGTGGATTAATTAGCAAAGGTCAATTTATGTCAAGACTACTAAACAGCACTTTCACACACAGCAACCATGGACTACAATTACCCAGAAAACAAAAATTGCATCATTAACAAGTCGAGATAATAAAGTAAAAAATATACCCACATCAAGCAACTTTGACATTATTAAAACAAATAAGAACCAGAGAGAAATAAAAAGGGAAACAGACACACACACTCAGCGCGAGAGAGAGAGAGAGAAGGGTGGTTACAATAGCATCAGAGGAGCCATCCACAAACCACTTGGAGATGTCTCCTTTGTTGATTTTAAGAACAGTGGAAGAAGACAAAGGAAAAACAGTGGTATTATCCCCTCCATTATCAAACGATGGAGCTGTAGAAACCCCAGCGGAGCTTTCCATCTGGGCCATGATGGGTGAAGACGAAAACGATGATGATATCAAGGGAAAGTGATTCTTGAGGTAGCGACAGTGGCAGTAGTAAAGTGATCTCTTTTCAAGGAGTGGGTTGTTAAAAGCGAGGAGAGCGAGGGAAGAATGAGGAGAGGCAGCCACATGGAACGGAGGACTTGATAGTCTCGCTTCCACTAGAAGCATCCCCCTATAGAGTGCAGTCATTTTTGTGCGTGGACATGTTCTTTGTTCTTTAGTTTTCATCCGCTAGGTCATCTTAAAAAGGGCTTATTCATTAATTTGACACAATGTTCTTAATATAAATAAGTAATATTTAAATAAATTTAAAAATCGAATATAATTATGAGATTTTGAATTTAAGCAAGAAGCAAATAAATAAAAACAGTAAATTTACAACAGGAGAAGAGAACCAACAATCAAAGTGATGATATATATATATTTGTTACATAAATTACCCCAACTGGGATTAAAAACCAAATTGGGGAGAACTAACATCTCACAATCATTTCATTTTTCTTGTTATAAAAAAAGGCCTAGCGGGTGCCAATATACCACCTCAGCAACAGCCAGCCACATGGGCCAACCTTCTCCTATACCCTAAACCCCCTCCCATCCTCGCAAACAATTCTACAATACTAGCAAATAAATTAAGTTGCTTGTCCTGAAAAAGAACTCTAAAATTGACCACCCTCAAATGTTTGCCCAAATTGCCAGTTAGCAGGCACAATATTGTAGCTTGTCACTGTCCTACCATCACTTGTGGTGACCTGAAAAGATAGGCTTTGCTCATTGAGGATTGCATTGCTTTGCCAGTTCTGGCCCCAGTTTCTTGACATGGGTTGCCACCCTGTCTTAGACCCCTTGATTGATACTGAATGTACATCTCCTGCTCCACCCACATTTGTGACCAATACCAAGTTGAAGTAAGAGTGTCCATTGATGGTGAACCTTATTCCTCCTTTCTTCACACAGGGGACCCTGTTTAGACCAACCACAAGATTGTTAATGATGCAAATACAATATGGTGAAATTGTGAAGAGTTTGATTAATTAACTTTGGAGGATGCTTTCTTTTTACCTTCTGAAAGAGATGGGTACAATTCCAGCTCTGTATTGAGCAATTTGCAAGAAAGCAGGCTCAGCCAAGTCAAAATGTTGAAGAGGAGTATTGCACCAGCCACCATTGTCATTAGGCAGGGCATTGTTAGGAGGGCAGAAATTGGTAGCAGTGACTGTGATGGTTCCAGGGAGACACCATTTGGGATCATTGTCACATTTCATTTCATAGCAAGCTCCACAGCTCAAGCCATCGTTGAATAGGGCAGTACTAAGTGCTGCAGTGTTAGTACCGTACCCTTGGCTGTACAAATTGCCATAACCGCAAGCACCTCCTGCAAGAAACACAACCATTCAATTCACATTTAAACTAGCATTTTATTTTTTTGGCCTAACAAAAAAGAAAGACACTTTCTTGATACTAACCCATTGTCCCAGTAGCATCACCCCCACCATAGAAAGTGGCATGACCACCTTGCCACCCTCCATAGTCCCCAGAAGTGCCTCTAAGGCAAAGATTGAGCACAAAGAGTAGAAGGGCAATTGCAGAGAATGCTGCTGTGGCCATTGTCTGTATATGTGTATTTGTTGAGGGAAAAATAGAATGAGAAAAAGGGTAGTCTTGATTGCTGAGTGCTTGGTGCTTAGGAAAAGTGAAGTGGGAGCATCCTTATATAGCTAAAGGAGGGAATAGTATTTGATGTGGACTAGGATACTAACAAGAGACAAGTTATAACAAAAGCTCATGGTTTTGAGAATTAGAGAAAGCCAAAGCCATAAAATTTAAAATCAATAAAAAAAAAAAACTGATTTCTGAAGTCATTTTCAAGAATCTAAATGCACATGCAAATGTTCAGAGTTGGCCTACCAACTTCTAATCCTAAGACCCCCTTGCACATGCATTTTATCAACTGTTTAGTTTACTTGTTCTTAGCATTAACATGTCTTGCGTGTGAAACTAGAAGTATATATGTGGAATTTTTCTTCCTTGAATGGCTCAGATTCCGCAAATTAACCTGCAATTTTCGGGCCATTGATTATGGGATTTGGGGGTCTAACTTGGGGGGTAGGTTCTAGAAGATAAGCATCAATTCAATGTTCTGCACATTATCTTGGTTCATTCTTGCAGACATATCATATCCTACTCTCTAATTTCAAGGCTTTAACTGCAGATAGATGAAAACATTTTGTGGTTTTGCCCATTTGGCCAAAGATATTCAATCTTGAAATGAAACTGTTTTCCTTCTTTAACCAAATTTCACTTGTGCAAACCAGCAATACTTTCCTCTTTGCATTAGTAGAAAAACGATAACATCCAAATAGTGTAAAGAACTTCCACCAAGTAACCTTTCTATTGGATTAAAACTGTTTTTTGGATTTAATTTAAAGAGTGTAGGCGATTTAAAAAAAAAGAAAAAAAGAGAGAAAAAAACCTAACTAGAACATGAACAAAAAGAAATTTTTATGTAAACCCGGTTTATCATAAATCGAAAACATAAAATAAATAAACTGATTTAGAGAAACATTTTTCTAGATGAAAATCTCCATAACATAATCATATGTCGGTTGGGATAATAATAATAATAATAAACATGATTAAAAAGGTCTTGAATAAAAAAAATTGTTGAATAAATTAGAAGCACACGTATGAAGATAATTAAGGGAAGTTGAAAAAAAGAAGAAAATTTGTTGGGTAGTGAAAGTTGTGGATAGACGTAGAGGATTAGGCGTTTGAATTAAAAGATTAAGAGTTGATAATTACATATTGTTGTTATGTGTGTACCTTGATTTTAATATATATAATTAAAAACTCGACTGATAGTGTAATTAGAGACCTACCACGTTACATGCACATGCCTCTCCCGCCCTTTACGCCCCCTTGTATTCATGCATCCTTTTCATATCTATTTCTCAATATTTTGTTCTTTTTCTTTAAGTAATTAGTCTGATTAGGATTAGCCCGTGTATAGGTTATATAAAAATAAGGACTCTATTAAAATTGTTATGATTTTAATAACAATCTATTTCTATCATTAATTCCGTATGTGCCTTCTATTTATCGATTAAAAAAAAATCACATTTACAAGATAACTTTGATATCTCTTCTACTATCCAAAGTCTAAACCAAGAAATTCTTTTGCCACCAAATCTTTCAACTTTTGTCTATTTTGTAATGGAACATAAGCTTTTCTATGACATTAAAACTCATTTTCATAGAAAAATAACATAAGCATTTCTTTAAATATTTTTTAAAGAATTTTAAGAGATTCATACTCATTTGTGTAATACATTTAAAGATTATAATAACCCTCAAATGCTTTCCAGCAAAATTGATTAATTTCATCATTATTAATTAACTGTAATAACCTTATTGGATTAACATCATCTCTCATAGCATCACAATTTTTTTTCATGTGGGGAGGGACAAAATGTACCTAGATTTGATTTTAATTTTAATTTTTACCTATATATTTGACTGTTAAATCATATTTTCAATATTCAATGGGATTTGTCTGCATACAACGTCAAGATTTGCGGCTTGGGAACAAAAAATACTGGCAATGTCAAAAAGGAACAATTTTTCTCAATAGGTTGCAGAGAAAACTCATCATGGAGGAATGGAAATATTGGAAGAAAAGAAAAGGAAGAAAAAAAAGGGTAATGCCTTAATTATTTCAAGATTTAGACCTTGACTGTGGAATTAATTATTCTCCTTTATTGAAGATTGAGACTAGAGAATGCCATGCACTATTAGTAGCATGGAGCCATAGAATATTTGCAAAGAAAGTAAGAAAACAGAAAAGGGTGAAGAATATTATTTGAGCCTAAAATATATTATTTAGACCATTAAAATTAATTTTAAATTTAACATATTTTAATTATAAGAATCCAAAATAGCTAAATAATTTTTTTAAAAAACAATGCAGATTGAAATCAAAGTCCTAAAGAGGCTACAATAAGAAGAACAATCTTGCACCAACTCAAAATGAGATCCACAGAAAGGTAGAAGGATTTTATCCAAATGCTGTCAGTCAGAGATCAAAATGAAAGAGCCCTTCACAAGGGGTTGTCTGTTAGTCCCAGTTGAAAGACACCAACAAACCCCAACATGCAGAGGACAATAGCCATAAGGGTTTTTGAATAGTCACTGTCTAATGGGTAGTTAACAACATGGCTGCTAAGGCCATCCGCAAACAACCCCACTTGGACCTTTCCCACAAGGTACAATTCACAAGAGAAAATTAAGGTGCAAACCCTACCATGTGAATTTGTGATGTAGAATTGGTAGTGTAGGCCACCATATAACCCTTGTAAGGGGAACAAGTTAGTTATACCTGGTGCCTTATGATTTGATTTTTAGATGCCTGATGACATGATATGTTGCATGGGTTAATAATACCCACCTTTCTGGAGAAACTAGTTGCTTAATCTTCTTATTTACAGATACTATTAATTTCATGATACTGTCAGTAGTAGCCTCTAGGCTAGCAAATCAGGAGGTAGTCTAGTTTGTCTTTCTTTACCTTTAAAAGAGTATGGACCATAGAATGATAAGATTTCGAGTTCAAGTTTTTCCATCTACATATTCTGAGATTCATCTCCTTTATAGTGAGAGTTGTTTAAGGGAGATTATATTAGAATAATCCCTCCTGCAATGTTATTAGCTAAAGTTCAGGGATATTTGGAAACATTAAATCTTACATCTAAATTCCATAATCACTCAAATGGGAGAAGGGAAGTGCAGCAATTCAAACCCTATCATATATATAAACTAAAACATAACTTCTTAAAATGGGATACTACTCCAGCAGATTTGCAGTAAACGGAACCCCAAATCCTGTTCCGCACCAATATCAGTCTTCTACTCTCATAAGAATGATGCAGACCATTGGAGTGGTGGAAATATAAAATAAGCAACGTTTTCAAACAAAGACAAAGGAATAAATGTCTGATGATTATCCTATTAGTAAAGGTGCAAGGCATAAAGGGATCTTGGAGCCTAGGCTTAAGGCATAGGCATGCGCCCTTGAAGATGAGGTGAAAAGCAACAAAATTTGCTAGAAAATTCAAAACTACCTATCACGCAAGGAAACTAAGCTTTAGTCAAAACTAAGCCACGAAGGGCAAGAAAGAGTGAGGGAAGACAAATTTATTAGGAAACGTATTTAAAACATAAAGAATGTCACTTTTTATCTCCTTATGAGTGAGGGACAATAATATAATAGGTTTCTTAAAACTCAATTTGGGAAAAAAGAACAAGGGAAAACAAACAAGAAGATTTAGGGGAAAATACAGGGATAGAAAACAGAAGAAAAGTTGAGAAGGAAAGAGTTAGGAGAACGGGAAAAAAAGGAAAATAGAGAACCAAGAGAGAGAGGAGATTGGAGAAGAGAAAGCAACAACAACAACAAAGAACCCTCATCGAAAAATAGAGGAGAGTGTAGAGATAAAGACTTAAGCCTGTTAAACCTTAAGCCTCAGGCACGCCCCTCCAACGATTAGTACAATCATGCAGCAGACCTCTTGTGTTTCAGCATGGCATCACATAGCTTTGCAGCATCTAGATTATCTCTAACATTATGCACTCTTACAATGTTTGCACCTCCCAGAATCCCAGCAGCAATAGAAGCAATGGTTGCAGGATCTCTTTCAATTGCTGCAGGGCGAGCACAAATTTCACCCAAAAATCTCTTTCTGGAAGGTCCAATAAGCATGGGAGCATGAGATGTGGCCAAGCTTTTCCTTGCAATCTCTGCTCGAATGGTTGGTAACCCCATAAGGATATCCAAATTATGCTTAGTGTTCTTTGAAAATCCAATTCCAGGGTCAATGATAATCCTCCATGCTGGGACACCTATTAATTCTGCATCTTTAATCTGCGAATACAACTCAAAGGCAACCTGCTTACAAACATTATCATATTGCAAGTTCTCACTATTTTGCATTGTTGTTGGGTCTCCTCTCATGTGCATTGCGACATAAGGAACCTCAAGGCCAGCAACAACCTTAGTCATGTTAGGGTCCAACTGCCCCCCAGATACATCATTTACAAGATGAGCTCCATTTTTCACTGCTTCTAAAGCAACTTCAGAGTAAAAGGTGTCCACAGATATGAGCTTTCCATTCATCTCAGGTATCTTTACAACAGCTTCCAAGACAGGCATTAGTCTATCTAATTCCTCCTGAGGGGATATCCTAGAGGCCATTGGTCTTGTTGATTGAGCACCAAAATCAATAATATCCGCCCCATCTGAAATCATCGAGCAGACATGAGAAACTACAGAATCCACAGACTGGAACTTTCCTCCATCACTAAAACTATCTGGGGTCAAATTAATAACACCCATCACAGAAGTCTTTCGTGACCAATCCCACAAGTGATTTCCAATCGGCAGCACTCTTTTCATCTCTTCCTTCCCAATGAGGTATTCACCACCCAGTTTCTCCCATGATTCAAAAAGTCCACCAGAATGTATTGATAAAGAATGCCAGCAAGCAACAGTATCATTCTCAACATCTGATCCCAGTAAATCCATCAATGGGGCCATTACAAATGGTCTCTCCCATATTCTCTCGTGAGGGACTGTAAGTGTATCTGAATTAATCCTAAACTTTCCATAGAACAATATATCCAAATCAATTGGTCTTGGTCCATATCTTATACCATCAGTACGACCCATATCCTTTTCAATCTTCTTAAGCACTCCCAACAACTCATGTGGACCAAATTTTGTAACAGCTCTAACTGCAGAGTTAAGAAAGTGAGGCTGATCAGTCACATAGGCAGGTGCTGTCTCATACAAACAACCATGTCTAGTAATGGTGATGCCAGATTTCTTCATCAACTGCAATGCATGGTTAAAATTACTAAGCCTATCACCCACATTGCTTCCTAAAGCAATTACTACTTCCTGCTCTTGAGAATGAAGCTCCACATGACTATCTGGGGCTGAATGGAGAAAGCACAAAGAAGATCCTGCAATGTATATTGATACAACTATCAAAGAACCAAAACTGTTATCCCTTGCAATACTAAAAGAATTCTTATTTACCAGACAAAATTTCAAACAGGTGAACTAATAACATTAACCAGATTAGAGAACATAACCATGACCGATCAGGAAATAAGCTACCAAATTTGTCCAAATGCCATTTAGCCTGTGGGTATCTGATCGCAGTACAAATCAAATGTCTAACAACAAAACAATAAAAGGTAACTTAGCCCATCAAGAGTAAATAAACATTCTTACCTCCAAAGAGCTTCACGGCATCAAAAAGCCCTTGTTTAATGGGCATTAGCCGTTTGAAAAGGCTCATATCAGAAAGGTCTCAAGAGTTACAAAGTTCACTTCCAGTATCCAATTTGTGTCTTCTTCAGTATCAAATGTGCCATGTCGCAAAAAATAAATATATAAAACTCAGTAACTAGAAAAGCAATTGCATAGATAGCATACATGAAAAACTAGAAGACGCTCCTCACCAATTGCGCCCTAATTAAAATAATTTTCAGTTGCAAATTCTGGGCTTACATTAGCATTCAAAATAAATGCATGCTCTTTGTTTACCAACGCGACTCCAAGAGAGAAGAAGCAGAACTTCTAAAGTGTACCTTGGGACAAGTTAATAAGGTTTTATCCTTCCTACTTTCTTCCATGAATAGACAACTGAAATGGAGTAATGTACCTACACAAAATGCTAATTTTGTAATAGAGTTTGGAAACCGAAGATAACTCATATTTTCACCTGGAGTTTCTCAACGATTTATCGGAAGAAAGTTTTAGCAGTGAATAACATTAGACAGTGAAATATCGGAATGGGAGTGAAATATCGGAATGGGGTTGCAAGTGCAAAGGAATTGAAAGACGAAGCTTCCACACTTTCATATTGGATATGTGTCGAACAGGTTGTGTGCAATCCCAATGTAAAGCCCAGAACCCAAAAAGACACGCACTTTATATCAGAAGAAAAACCACCAAGAGACATAGATAATTTCAACAAGAAATATAAAGTTTACCGTTATAAATCTGGACGGAAGAGAGAGGAGAACATAAATTGGCAACAGCTGACTCTTATCACCTTTCTCTCAGGCTGCTAATATTCCACAGGACTTCGGTTGCCTCCGTAAGAAAAAAGCATTTACCTTTGTTAAAACTTTCAAAGATTCAATTTTTAGACAATTCAGATTGAACACTTTTAAGAAAGTGGAATTCCAATGGTGGGACTCACCACTCATTTTGCACTGGATGTCATTATTTTTCAACAGTAGAACTCGACAATATTAGTCATTGTCACAGTTCCGCACAATTCCTGAACATATGACTCGGCGTTTAAGCACCAATTCAAGCAAAGAAGGAATGTAAAGTCGCACCCTCAACCCTCAACTAAGCACTTGCACAGCATTAAAAAAAAAAAAAAGTTATTTTGGAGTGTCCCGTTGATTGGATCTTATTAGAACAAATTTAAATAATATATAATTAAATTTGAAATGTATTTAAACATTTATATGATTCAGATTTTATATGGGCTTTTGGATAACAGAATAATTTATTGGTCTTTTCCTTAGTTCAGTAAAAGGCACCTCCAGTGTGCATTGCAAGAACTCAATAATGATTGGAAACAATGTTGCAATAGAGGTTCCAGGTTCCAACGTTGAGTTTAAGCCATTAACCGAAAAAAAAAGAGAACACAAAGCAAAGAATTGCAATTTAACTAAACATAGGAATTATCACATAGGACAACCCATCAAGCCAATCAACATTCTCCTGCATTCAAAAATCCGAGCATCGATGTCATCTGTAATCAACAACAACTACTATGCCTTAATTGCAAAGTAGCTGGGGCCGGCAACGTTACATGCTATCCCTAACAAAATTTCTAGAGTTACGAATTATTCATTTCATAAGAAGTATCAGCAAAGATAGCAGAGTAACTGTCATAGACGACATCACAAGTGGCTAATACTAATACAAGGAAGAGAGAGAGATCATCCATTGAAACTATTGAGCAAATAAAAAAAAATTTCAATGTTCTGAGCAATACAAATTTTGGATGGTAACAAACAGAATCTAACATGGGAGCACCTAGTATGAAATGATGCATCTGTAACAGGAACAACCTTCTATTCCAGCCTCATTAATCCCCAAGAAATGCAAATTTGATTCCAACACAGAGAAAACCTCTTATCTTAAAAAGCTGGTTAGCCAAAAACCAAAAGATCCCACTCAAGAGTAAAGAATCGAACTCCAAAGAATACCTTAGTCTGTCAATACGGTCAGTCTATAAACAATCCAACAAATACGATGGAGCAGAGTGTAGCCCAGCGAAAACCTTGAATCAAATACTGCTGCTTTCACTAGCCGAAATTGAGGGGCCTTCGGATTTAACTAGAAGAGTGCTTCTGCTACCAATATCTAGCCCCTGCAATCGCCCAAGAGGATCCTGTGGCAACATCTCCTGGAAGGCATGTGAATGAGATGCAGCACCCATAGGCTGATGTGGAATTGGCATGTTAGACTGAAAGAGATGAAACTGCGGCATTTGCATGTTTTGGGTGTTAACTTGCCTAGGTTGTGACTGGGGTAGAAAATAGGAAGATTGGGTGTACGGCACATGGTGCATTCCCAAATTATAGGTATCTGTTGGTGTCATCAGTTCTCCAGTGGCAATCTTGAGTCTCTCTACTTCCTTCTTTAGCGCCTCATTCAGAGCTGCATATCACAAAAGTTACACAGCAGCTTAAACCGTTAGAAACTTCAAACTTACGATCAAATGCAAATGAAGAACTGGAGAAATGTCTAAGTCAGAAAGAAAATGCGAGAGAAATATGTTATTCCTCACAACATATTGAAGTCTTCCATCAGAAAATATAGACTAGAAAGTTCATACACCAAGTATACCAGTAGTAATGAGAAATTTCATATTCCAAGTGGCAGAACCCCAGAAAGTGGTCCAGATTGATGGAACAGCAGTCAATAATTATATTGTGACAGTATTTATGGCCCAAGTAAGCAGCACCACTTAATTTCAGATCATGCAGAAAATACTTATTACACTTCAGAATATCATTGGCATGTGTTGAAAAACCATGGAACAGTCCTCAAAGCCTCCAATCTCTATGTCCTCAACAGCTTAGTACTTTCTCAAAAAGATGCATCCAACAATGAACGAGCTAATAAAATTAAAGCAGGAAAGCTTAAAACGAACCATCACGTAATTGAGCCTGTTGTTCCATAGCATGTAAGCGAAGCTTAAGCTCAGTGTTCTCAGTACTCAGACCTGTTGTATCTCTCTGAAAAATAACCAAGAGCATTAATAAATGGCACTAGAAAAAATAAAATTAAAATAAAATAAAAAACTTAGCAGCTCTTATTCAAACCTAAAATGCATCTATGATCACAAGAACAAACATAAAACAAAAAAGAAATAGAAGGCTAATCATGAAGCTTTGATCTAATACAATCAACGTGGTTTATTTTCATGAAACATGGTTTTAGACCTGGAATAGTGTGAGCTGTGCAGAAAGTGTAGTTGCTTCTGTCTGAAGGGTCTGCACTTTTCTTTCAAGTTCTGATATATAACGGGCTTTCCTCTCTTTTGACCGAGCAGCAGATTGTCGATTTGCAATAATCCTGTATAAATTATGGTTTTAGAGGAAAGCTAAAGAATGTACACTGCCCTGACAGCCATTTCCATCACTAGGTGCAAGTGAATCAGATTCATGAAACAAAAACTGTAAGAAACAGTTACCTTCAAGAATATAATGCGTACTAAGTACAAAAAATAAATATGTGGAACAAGTGTAATCATTTAAAAAAAAATAAAAGAATAATTCAACAAATCATTCTGCAACTCCCGTTGATCATTGCGATACAAAACACTCATGCAAATCTATTTTTCGATTCAAACTTTTGAAAAAATCATTTGCCATGCAATCAAACGTGTTGATGGTAGCAGACTGACAATCACTCAATGACTGGATTATATTTTTTAATAGGCTGCACAGACTAGCAGCTAACTATGTGGCTTTTACTTCCTAAAATGTAGCATGTGTAGGGCAACATCAATAATTGAAACTACAGATATTAGTATGATTGGAAGATCTCTGATTAATTGAAAAAACAAAAAAAAAAAGGATTGTAGCTATTCCGTGGAGCTTAATTGGCCAATGCATGTTGATTATGAAACATATGGCACAATCCCCAGAGATGGGTAACCAGAGGTCAAGAGGGTAATCAGATAAGTACATCATACAATTTCCTGGACCCCACATAGAAGACGGCATTACCAAAATGTCTATTACACTTTTTCGATGTCTTGACAGAACCTACCATCAGCCCATCATATCATTATAGAGCAGTCCATGCATGCATAAAAGCTCTCATCCAACTTTACACTCAACTCAACCAGGCGTTAATTCTGATTAGTTGGGTTTAGATATGCAAATCCATTTCCATCACTCCACTAGTTTTAGGGCTACATCTTCAGAAATGACCAAACTATGTTTAAGGCACTTAATTAAGACATCACAGGTTCACAAACTAAATCAGAAAAAAAAAATGCCCGTGATTTAATTACTAATATAATATCATGAACACAATAACCAATAGACAGATTGCTTAGAAACATAGAGATCTTTGGCAGGCTGCTTTGGATTAAGAATCCATTATGCTTCTAAATCACCAAAATTCATACAGCTTCTTTTTTTATCCTACCAACATTTATGGATCCCTACTAGGCTTCACATTTAAAGACTATAACCTCCCCAGAAAGAAGAAAGAGTCTGACCCAAGAAGCTTAACCATATAATTACAAAGCAAATCCACCAAACACCAATCCAATTTTGACACACGTAATAAAGGACGCCCAGTTATAATGCGATAAGACTATAGAACATAGTACCATATCTAAAACACAATCTGTTCAGCTCAAGCAAAAATGAGCACCACCCATTTGCGCTTTAAAGCAAAGAACTTTATCTAGAATTGCAACGACATCCACTTAATAATATTAATAACAGCATCAACAACGATACCAGTTGACAATTTAGAAGTCAACCAAAACAAAATAACTTTTACAAAATGTGAAGTGAAAATATAAAGACAAAACCTTTTGGCTCGTTTTGGATCCAGAGTCCACAGCTCAGCAAGTTTATCAGGAGCCATAGCTTTCTTGGCCTCTATAGACTCCATAATCGAAGACCCATCAACAGAATTGCTATACCTATGCCTAGGCCGGACATTCTTCTCTCCCTCCAAGTCGACCCCGCAGCCGCCACCACTCGACCCATGAACCGCATTGTCAGGTTTGAGGCTAGAGGGGTCTTCATCGGGTCTGGATCCGAGCTTTTCAATATCCATATAGGTGCAGAAGAGGTCATCTTCGGATCCGAGCTCGTCGAAGGAGCTTCCGGATGGACCTTCGAATGGGTCCGGGACAAGATCCAGGTCTTCAGGAAGACGGAAATGGACCTCGGAATGGGCTCGACGGTGACAAGAACTCCGGATAGAAAATGGTTGTCCTTGACCATGAGGAAAGTTTTGGGTTTCTGGAGTTGGGTTAGTTTTCGGGTTGGGGTTTTTGTTTGGATTTGGCGGATCCTGCATTTTGGTACTTGTTCTTCCCGCTCTTCTCCCTCTCTATCCAGTTGCTGCTGCTTCTTCTTCTTCTTCTTCCAGTCGACGAGCCTCGTGACCAGTTCACATCAGGGGATCACACATGAGAAAGCACCCTTTGTACTTATCTGACTTGGACGAAACCACATGGTGTCGTTTCATGGCATTTTCTCCAAAGAATAATTTTCTTTTGATTCTAAGAAATTAAGGTAACAATATATTATTAATCCCTTCAAATGTATATATGAATAATAAAATTACTATTTTTCTTAAAAAAATATAAAAAATAATAGGAAAATATTTATTTATGATAATAAAAAAATTAAATTGCTATAAAATAAACGAATAATACAAATGAACAAAATTTTAAAGTAAAAAAAAAAGTGTTTTAATATATTTTTATGATAATTTATTTTATTAATTATGAAATTTATGATAATTTTTTAATTTTTTGAATTAAAAATTATTTTTTATTATTGACCGGTGAATGTTTTTTTTTCTTATTTTATGAAAAAGAAAATTTAAAGTTTTCTTAAAAAATAAAAATAATTTTTTATTTTATAAAAATAAATAAATCTTTATATTTTTCTAAAAAAAAAATAATACTCTCAAATAAATATATTACTCTAAAAGCTCATATTTCACTTTTAAAGGCGCTCGTAGGAACACGATGAATCCTACGTTCTTAGGAACTATCCATTCAGAATTCTTTAAAAATATAGACTTAACAGAACATTAAAAAAAATAAAAAAAATTTTGAAATTAAATATTTTTTCTTGAAAAGAAAAGATCTTGAGTTTTACTATGTAAAAAATTTGTGATTGATTAAAAATCTTTGAATTAATTTATAAGAGATTTTAAAATTAATTTACTGTTTATCTATCTGAGAAGCTGATGGCATATAAAGCCATCATGTGTCATAAGAATTAAATAATAAATTTTTTTTAAAAATTTAGATAAAAAATAATAAAGAATGGAATATCAGATCGAAATATTTTAACTCTTTTATTATTCTGTCAAGCTTATATTTTTAAGAAATTCTGAATAAATAATTCTTAAAAAAATTTGAGTGTCTAATATTTGATAAAATTGAAAACGCCTATATTGTCTACTTTATTTTGAATAAATCATGCAAAAAAGCGTACCTTTAAAATAAATTTTAAGGTTTGAATGATAATTACAAAAAGGTCCTTTGTTCACCTATAAAAGCTGTGGGTTTAAATGCAGGGGAAGCAAATTAGGTGAAAGTTGGGAGTGTGATGGAACTCTTAGTATGGGGTTAGTCAATGCTAGGGGACAAGGGTTGTGGGCTATGAGTTTTAGGCTCTACAAGATAAGGATTGTGTGTCCATAGGACTCTACAAATGTGGACCTACGAGGGAGGGAACTTGCCTTTTCCACATGAATGATCCATCTGTCTCCGATCCATGTGGGCGCTCCGTTGCTTCTCATAATACTACTTTCATGGATATTTTATGGGTAGAACGAGCCACGGGCCCATTCGATTTGTGTATGGAATCGAAATCGGCTCAAGTCAAATTCAGAATTGGATGGGGTTAATAATTTCAGACCTTGAATTGGCCTGAAATCAGTGTCATAGGAATTAATTATATTATAAATAATTAGTATGTTAAATAAAATAAAAAATGATAATTTTTATATTATGAAAATATATATAAAAAGAAATAAGTAAAATATATATATATATAATTTTATTGTGGTATTTGGTATATATGTGTGTAAAATAAAATAATTATTTTATTTTAATTCTCATAAGTAAAAAATTATAAATAAATGTGTTTATTAATAAATAGATATGTCTGTTAATAAACAGACATGTCAATTCAATATAAATAGTCGCAACTGTTTGTATAAAGTATTTGTTAATAAACAAATATTTATATTTTATATAAAAAGTCACAACTTTTTATATACGTGTTTATTAATAAATAGACATGTCTGTTAATGAATAGAAATGTCTGTTTTATATAAAATCACAACTGTTTGTATAGGTGTTATTATATAAATAGTTGTTTCTATTGGAGATAGACAAATGTGTCGGTACCATGACTTTTCATTTTTTATAAATATTGATGAATTTTTCAATTTAAATATATATTACTTCTATTTCTCGTTCTTCTTCTTCTTCTTCTTCTCTTTTAGTCTCTCTAAATGCGGTTCGTATAAAGAATTTTTAAGAAAAATTTTCAGTAGTTGCTGTCTGCAGATTTCAGATTTTGTTGTATCTTAAAGGTATATTTTCATAACCTTACAACAATCTAGTGGAGCAATTAATACTTTAAAGATAGTGATTCATAATGTTTTAAAACCTATTTTACACCCACTGCTTCAACAAGTTATAGTTTCATTCTCTTTGAATTTGAACCAATTCAAACTAGAATCGGCTCAATTCGAAATTTGAATCGAAACCAACATATTTTTAGGCATTACATATAACAAAATATGAATAAAGAGTACCACTGAATCATCACTTTAGTATAGTTGATTCAAATTAAAATTTGTAATTATATAAATTAAGAGGCAATTTCAATATTATTAAGCTAAAAATAATTAAATATTACAATAGTATTATAATTGCAAAAACTTGGTTTTTTTTTTTTTTTTTTGTGGGCTTTAGTTCTACATTCACTCAAATCACTAAGGGACTATAGTAGCACTTTTTATCCTGGTTGATATCACACTAGAAAGTGGGGAACCAACCAATGTGCTTTCAACTTTGTAAGATGTCATTTTTAGTATATATTAATATGACTAAATTTAAGATTGTTTGTAGCTTCATATATATATATAAAAGGTTTAGATTGAATGAATTATAAAATTAATAAAAAATAACAAAAAAAGTCCAAATTCTTGGTAATAGTAAGACCAATTATCAATTATCATCTAACTTCATTTGATTTAGTGATAAAAATATATCACTCGCTTAATAAATTTAAATTATCATCGAACATAGTAACCTAGTGGTTAACCTGATGAGAATGTCATGTCCCACCCCAGTTTTAACTCTCCGCACCAGCATTTAAAGACTAAATATTGTCTCTGCTTAGGAGTGCTCCTGAGAGTCGGCGGCTGGTTGTCCAGTAATTTATCTCATGGAATGTCATCTCGAGTTCGATGATAATCTCGAGCCGCAAGCTTAAGGGAGCTGTGACCGTCATACTAAATAGTCATATTTTTTTGCTTTAAAATAAATTAATAAATTTAAATTCAAATTTATATTATTTTAATCAATTATCATACACAGAACGAAGTGATGGGTTGAATTAAAAGAAATGGTGAAATCTAATCAAATGACTTGTGATCTAATGTTGTACAAATGTAGAGCAAAATCAGAGCATCTAACAATGGACAGAATTACTTCACCTTTTGATTAAAGGAAAGAATGAAAAGAGTGGAAGGAGGATATGGTGCTTTAGAATATAAGCATAATTTTTTAAACATCTAATTGTGATTAGTTGGGATCTTGTACCATAAAATCAATAAATATTCTCACTCACCTTTTTCTTTCTTCTTCGTTCTTCAAAAGTTTAACCTTTAACTCAAAGTTTATTTGACCTCTGACCATGTACAATTAAGATTAAAAAATTAAATTTTAATATAATTATGTGATTATATTATCACTTAATATAGTTTGATTTAATGTCTAAAAAAATATCATTTATTTAATAAGTGTCAGATTTTAATTCTAATAGGCTATTTTCCTAATTCCCTGAAAAAAAAAAACTATATGATTTATATAATACATTTACTCACTTATAATTTTGACATATCTTTTTTCTTTTGCACTAATAATTTTGGATTAAAGTTGTGGGATTAAAAAAAATTATTTTAAATATTGTAAAAAATAAAATTTGAAAAAATAATTTAATTATTTTAAAAACGTAATAATTAAAATATATTAAATTTAACTTTAAATTAATATTTAACATCCCTATTAATATATTTAAAATATATTTTTTAAATGTCAATTCAAATTGACTTGATTTATAACGCAATTACTTTTCAAGTATATATATATTTTTAATTTTTTTTAATCCTTTAACGCTGTGAATGTCATATCTCCCGCTCAACAATAATGAAGTGAAAAGACACCAACGACAGCACCTTTCTTTCATTTGGTATCTTTATCATTTTTCTCATCTGTATTCCAGTGTCCTTACCCATATCCAAAGACTACACCCACTTTTAACAACTCTCTGCTATTATACTTTTCACAACTATTAAGCCTTCTCCCATCTCTTTCTTGCAGATAATTAGCACCCAGCTCAGACTTCTTTTAATCCATATTATCCTTCTTGTTGGAGACCTTAATTACAAGCCTGAGAATCTCATTCCTGTTCTTGATTCTTAAATTGGGTTTAATCTCTTACCTTATTTTAGTGCTCAGAAGGATGCTTTTTTCTTGTTCTTTTGCCCAATAACTAAAAGGTTCATCTCTGTCAGTCTCTGCTTAAAAGCAGATCATCAACAACCAAAAGCAAGAAACCACAAAGGTAACACTTTTCTGCTTCCCCTTTTCATCTCTCTCTTGAAGCATCAAAATCCATCAATTCTCTCGTCTTTAAAAGGAAAAAGAAATAAATAAAAATCCTCCATTGCAAGCCTGTACAGCACAATTGGAATGAACTCTTTGCTTTCATTTCCCTTTGTGGTTCGATTTGATCCCAAGAAGTCTTGGAGCAATGAAGTCTACCTCCAGCTTATTTGCATAAGTTCACCAGAGAAGCTCTAAAGCAGTTGCATAAGACCAAGAGGGTATTCCAGTAAAATTCAAAATAATCTGCAGAAATGGCAACTCTTCCTCATCGTCCTCACCGGCTGCTCCTCAATACAGAACCAAGTACACCAGCAGCACCAGCAAATGGAAGCGGAAGCCGCAACAGCTACAGTAGCGAGGCCAATTTTGACACAAACATGGTGATCATTTTAGCAGCTCTGCTTTGTGCATTAATATGTGCACTTGGACTAAACTCAATAGTGCGTTGTGCCTTAAGATGTAGCAGAAGGTTTGCTTTTGATGAGACTCCTGACGAAGCTGCCGCTCGTTTAGCAGCAACTGGGCTTAAAAAGAGTGCATTGAGACAGATCCCAGTAGTCATTTATGGGGCTGCAGGGATTCACATAATAGCCACAGACTGTGCAATTTGCCTTGGAGAGTTCTTGGATGGTGACAAAGTGAGAGTTTTGCCAAGATGTAGTCATGGGTTTCATGTAAGATGTATAGATACTTGGTTGGAGTCACATTCCTCTTGCCCAACTTGTAGACAATCATTGCTTGAACAACCAGGAGCAAGTTCTGATGGTGCGGAAGCTGGTACTGATGCTGCTGGGATCAGGATTCATGGAAATGGAGCAGCAGTTCAAAGTGATGTGACAATGGCTGCAGACGAGGTAGGTTGATTCTGCTTTGAGCAGGGTTTTAACACCAAACTACATCAAAAAAGGAGAGGGGGAAACTGGGTTCTCCTTCATCTTCTTCATTCCATTAATAATTAATGTATACATTATTCTTCAAATGTTGAGTTGTTTGATGTAATTATGTGTTCTTATAGAGGTTTCTAAGGGAAATCTTTGTTTGTACATGTTTAATGGGTGAAGGAAATGGTGCTTATTTAACTAGTAGGTTTGTTCTTTGTTTGTGTTAAATTTTCTATAGCAAAATCCAAATATTAATATTTTTTATTTTTATTATTTAAATTTAATTAATTATAAATGTAAGACATTTGAACCTACGTCATAAGGCCTGGTGAAATTTTTATATTAATCGTCACCTGTAGCAAATCCTCTCCTTTATTTGAGCTTATAATGAACTGAGTTGGATAAAAATATTGCATATTTTAGACAATAATTTAGTCTGAAAGTTTAATTATTAAAGGGAGTTGATTTTAGCATAGAGCCATAAACTTAGAACCTATCATATACTTAGGTGGGCATGTGCCACCCATGTGGCGATTCTGTTCTTAACCCAAAGTGACAATAAAGTGTTTGGATGCCTTCAATTTTCTTATACTTGGGACGATATCCCACTTTGTGCTGAGATGCTTGACCATTACCTCAATATGTTGTCATCCTCAAATCTTTACATATGGTTCAAAATTCATTTTCATCTACCCTAATTGTTCTTTTCAAATGTTGTTCAATTTAATTTTAAGACTTTCAAAAAATAATGATCACCCTCAAATTGTGATCGATGCTATTATGTACAAATTAATAAAAATACATAAAATTTTGAGAAAAGAAAAATTATAACAATTTATAGACTTTTAAAATTAATATTTAATTTTCATTTACTTTCAGCCTAAGAATTTTACACACAATTGGTAAATGTATAATTTCAATCATTTAAATTATAAGTTTCATATAACTCTCGCTTCTATTGATTACCGAGATTATACACATATCTTATCGCGCTATGTAAAAAATTCTTTTAATTATAAAAACTTTAAGTGGGATATCTTTTTAATTAAAAAGAAATATTATTTATTTAATGAAATAATATTATTTTCATATAAAATTTAATATAATTAAAACTTTAACAAAATAACTTTTATATCTTTTGAATCCATATCATAGGGTGTAACGAAATTTTTATGCTGGTTGTCACCTACTGCAACCCTCCTCCTTTATCCGGGCTTAGGACCGGTTAAGCGTAAACTACTTAGGCGGAGTTAACAAAATAACTTTTATCAATTTTTTTTTTTATTTTTATAATTATCCTTATTATAAAAACAATCTAAACTTTTGTGTATTTTGATGATCTAATCTACAACTTATTTTTACAGAAATATATTAGAAATTTGAAATTTATAAATATTTTATCAAAATTTAGAAACTAATTTAAAGAAAATGTCTTTGTTTATGTGATATGCTAGCTGACTTATTTTAGCACAAGTTTGTTAAACTATATCACATTTAATTTTAGTTTTTTTGCAGCCCAAGAATTTTACACACAATCACAATCGCTAAGTGTATAATCTCAATCATCTAAAACATGAATAATTTTAGTTTGTGTTAACCATTAAGAATGTTTTCCAAGTCATAAGAAAGATTGGAAAGGATAAGTAGAAAGTTGAAAGTAAGAAATGAATGTGGAATCCAAGTTCTCAAGTCCAAAAGTATTATAATAGCTAATAATAACATGTGAGATTTCATTAAATAAATGGAAAAAAAGAGAAGAGCAAATTGAAAGCAAAGAATCATATAATATCAAGATAAGGAAGCTTATTTTATAGTCTACTTTTCCCTACTTGATTTGATGGGGCATTTTGGAGTAGAAGCATATGGGAATCTTGATTTTTTTTTTCCTATTTATTTATTTACTTATTTAAATCTTTGGTGGGTCTAGTAGGTCCATGATTAGGAAAATTCATTCAGTGCACTACCTCTGCTCTCTGTACATTTGTCTGATAAGTAACAAGGACTTCTCTGCCATGATTAAGACTTGATGTTAAGTATCGTGCATCAATATGGACCACCCCTTTGATATCGAAAGATTAAATTTCATTTCCATTCCATAATAATTTTTAAATTTCATTTTTTTAAATTTTATATAAAGATGGATTTCGATACCCTTTTAATATTGGAATAGAATTGATGGTTGGATTCAGCAGCTTAATTCAATTTTTATTATTAAAAATCATTTTAAATTAGAATCGACTAATTCAATTTTTATTTATTTTCTTTTTCAATTGTAAATTGCCAATTTGAATTCGGACCGAATCGGATGATCAGATCTACTAGGACGACATGTACTTCTAGTACCAAGAGCCATATATGGTAGGAAAAGCCTCTATATGAAAGTGATGAGATCTTATACCTGTCAAGTATAAATTCATAGCCAGTCTTTTATGGGTTTACTTCCAACATCTAATTTAACTTTCCTTTTTCAATTCCATCACCAGGGGAGAAAGATTCCCTTTTATTATTATTATTGTTATTTTGTATTATCTTTTTATTCATTGGATGGAGCAGGATTCCCTTATTTTAACAACAAAATCTTCCTTTTTTTTTTTGGCATGCCACAGATGTAAATTGGGCCAATATACAAACACCAGCTGATGTTGATGGGTTACATTTCAAAGAACAAAACAGTTTCTAAAGCCCAATTCAAGAAAAGCTGAAACTTGGAAAAGAGGCTTAAAATGCATGGAATTTTGTCGAGGAGATGAATGAGCATAACATGGATTCTCACTTCATATGTGAAGTAAAAGGTACAAATTTGATTGATCCCAATTCTCAAGAACACAAATAAAAACAACCCAGAAAGTCCATTTTCATTTAGACAAATGGGTAGAAAATTTATTGGCCAGGGAGGAGGATATGGTTGTGCCTGACACCCCCTTAGTTCCACTCAAGTACCATTTCTTGATCATCTCCACAACATTTTATTCTCCGCATTCATCTTTGCCTCCTCTTTCCCTTCTGTGCTAAACAAAACAGCCTGTTCACATTAAGAAATTCATGGAATGATATTAGCAGCTGCCCTGCTAACAAATTCTTTTATTTCCCTCTATACAAGAGGTGTATTTCAGATAATAAGAGTGATAATAGATTGAGTACTTAGACACCTGATGTGATAAGGGCAAGAGGGTATTCTAGTGCTTGTGAAATAGATAATGGAAAACAAAAAATTCTAGATAATTTGTAGAAATGGTAAGTCTTCCTCATCGTCCTTGCCGGCTACTCCTGGACACATAATCAAGTACACCAGCAGCACCAGCAAATGGAAGCAGAAGTCGCAACAGCTACACTAGCGAGGCCAATTTTGACACAAAAATGGTGAGCATTTTAGCAGCTCTGCTTTGTGCATTAATAAGTGCACTTGAGCTAAACTCAATAGTACGTTGTGCCTTATGATGCAGCAGAAGGTTTGATTTAATTTTGAGACACCTGATGAAGCTGCAGCTCTTTTAGCAGCAAATGGGCTTAAGAAGACTGCATTGAGACAGATCCCCGTAGTCATTTATGGGGCTGCAGGGATTCACATAATAGCCACATGCAGATTGTACAATTTGCCATGGAGAGTTATTGGATGGTGACTTGGAGAGAAAGTGAGAGATTAGCCAAAATGTAGTCCTGGGTTTCTTGTAAGATCTATAGATACTTGGTTAGAGTCACATTCCTCTTGCCCAACTTGTAGACAATCATTGCTTGAACAACCAGGAGCAAGTTCTGATGGTGCAGAAGCTGGTACTGAAGCTGCTGGGATCAGGATTCATGGAAATGGAGCAGCAGTTCAAAGTGATGTGACTATGGTTGCAGATGAGGTAGGTTAAAAGTGGCTATAAAGTGTTTGGATGCCTTCAATTAAGTTTCCAATACTTGGGACGATGCTCCACTTTGTATTAAGATGCTTGACCATACCTCAATATGTTGTTATAGTTCAAAATTCATTTTCATCCACCCCAGTGGCTCTTTTGAAATGTTGTTAAATTTAATTATAAGGCATTTAAAAACAATGACCACAATCAAGAGATTATTATATGTAAATAAATAAGAAATACGCTATAATTTTAAGAACAGAAAAATAGCAGCGATTTATAAACAATTTAAATGAATACTTAATTTTAATTTTAGTTTTCTTATGGCTAAAGATTTTACACACAATTGCTGCTTAGCAATTATATAATCTCAATCATTCAAAGTGCGAGTTTATATAACTTTCATTTTCATTGACGATTGAGATTATATATACGTATTATCGCACGTGCGTATGTTAAATATTATTTTAATGATAAAAATTTAAATGAGATATTTTTTTTTAAATACAGCATATATTCAATATCATGATAAAAAATAAAAGTTTAAAAATATGAAATAATATCCTTTCCATATAAAATTTTATATAATTAAAAAATTAATTATCAATTTTTTTTTATTTTTATAATTGCCCTAATTATAAAAGTAGTCTAAACTTTTTTGTATTTTGACAATCTAACCCACTACTTTTTTACACAATATGCTAGAAATTTGAAATTTATTAAAGTTTTATCTAAATTTTGACATTAAGTTAGGGAAAATGTGTCTTTATTTATATGGCATGTTAACTAACTTATTTTAGCATAAGTTTGCTGGACTATATCACATATATAGAATTTCGTGGAAAGAAAAATTATAGATATTTCTAAACCATTCAAATGAATATTTACTTTTAGTTTTTTTAATAGATTGAGTACTTAGATACCTGATGTCATAAGGTCAAGAGGGTATTCTAGTGCTTGTGAAATAGATAAAGGAAACAAAAAATTCAAGATAATTTGTAGAAATGGTAAGTCTTCCTCATCGTCCTCACCGGCTTCTCCTGGACACATAATCAAGTACACCAGCAGTACCAGCAAATGGAAGCAGAAGTCGTGACAGCTACACTAGTGAGGCCAATTTTGACACAAACATGGTGATCATAGCTCTGCTTTGTGCATTAATATGTGCACTTGGACTAAACTCAATAGTACGTTGTGCCTTAAGATGTATCAGAAGGTTTGCTTTTGAAACACCTGATGAAGCTGCTGCTCGTTTAGCAGCAACTGGGCTTAAAAAGAGTGCATTGAGACAGATCCCTGTAGTCATTTATGGGAGCTGCAGGGATTCACATAATAGTCACAGATTGTGCAATTTGCCTTGGAGAGTTCTTTGGATGTTGAGAAAGTGAGAGTTTGCCCAAAATGTAGTCATGGGTTTCATGTAAGACGTATAGATACTTGGTTGGAGTCACATTCCTCTTGCCCAACTTGTAGACAATCATTGCTTGAACAACCAGGAGCAAGTTCTGATGGTGCAGAAGCTGCTGGGGTCAGGATTCATGGAAATGGAGCCTTCAATTAAGTTTCTTATCCATGGGACGATATTCCACTTTGTGTTAGGACGCTTGACCGTGCCTCAAAATTTTGTTACGCTCAAGTCTTTATATATATAGTTCAAAATACATTTAATTAAAAGAAAACTGAGATTATATATGTAAGACTTTCTTTTAATTGTTAAAAATTTAATTAAGATATCTTTTTAATCAAAAGAGAATTGAAATTATATAAACATATTATCTAAAAAATTTGACTGAGATATTTTAAAAAGAAAGTAGTGTGGATATTCAATAATATCCTTTTCATATAAAATTTATTATAATTAAAAAATTAAATCTCAAGATAAGGCATCTTAATTTATATCTACATTTTCCCTATTTGATTTGATGGGACATTCTGGAGTAGAAGCATATGGAAACACAGGGAATCATGTTTTTATATTTTTTTTTCTTCTCTTCCTTTTATTTATTTATTTAGTTATTCAAATCTTTGATGGGTCCAGTAGGTCCATGATTAGGAAAATTCATTCATTGCACTACCTTTACTCTATACATTTGTCTGATAAGTCATGTGGACTTATCTGCCATGATTGAGACTTGATTTTTAGCATCATTCACCATTGGACCTCCACTTTTCTACCTCTTTTCACTTTTTAAAGATATATGTATATATTTCCCATTTTGCATGCCACACAAATAAAATTGGGCCAATGTACAAACACCAGCAGAGTTTGTGGATGGATTGGATATACTATGTTGATGGCCCAATTCGAAAAAATAAAAAAGCTGAAACTTTAAAAAGAGTCTTAAAATGGACGGAATTTTATTGAGGGAGATGCATAAGCACGAGAAGGAGGCTCACCGCACATGTGAAGTAAAAAGGTACAAACTTTGATCGATCCCAATTCCCAAGCACACAAACAAAATCAACCCAGAAAGCTCATTTTCATTTAGACAAATGGGTGGAAAGGTTACTGGCCAGGGAGGAAATGGTTGTGGCAGACACCCCCCTAGTTCCACCCAACTACCATCTCTTGATCATCTCCACAACATTTTTATTCTCCACCTTCATCTTTGCTTCCTCTTTCCCTTCTGTGCTAAATACAATCTGTTCACATTAGCAAATTCATGGAAAGGTATTACTACCTGCCTTCCTAACAAAGCACATCATTGGTCCCTGTTAACGAATCAATACAAGCTGAAGCTGTGAATTGGGACATAGTTTTACCTCAGCAGCAGGTGGAGAAACTGAAAATTGATATGTTATAACAGAGTGTTTCTTGAGGTATTTGGACTGGAAAAATTCAACAATTTTCTCCAAGGCTTCTTCCTCCTCCTCTTCATATTTATCATCTGCTGCCAATCTGTCTCTCACAGCACTCTCTAGCTGCACCCCATATTGGGATCCTTTAATTTCCTTGATCACCACAACCCTTATCAACTTGTCCACAGGAGCTGCACTTATAATTGGAAAAATATATATATAGTTCAATGGGTCATGCAAAATTGTCTATGGTCCATGATATATATTAGGGATGGCAATGAAGTGGAGATTTCCAGTATATATGTTGCAGAGTAAAATCTATTAATTACCATCAATAAGAGCGTCAAAGAAGTCATCATCTTCTGCTAGATGATTTCCAGGTTTTCCCCTCCATTTTTGCAAATGCCCAACAATTTCAGGGTCAATGTAAACACCAATTGCTGTGAACTTAATCTGGAGAAAGTGTATTTCTATGTCTGTGATTCCTGTCCCAACCCCACAAGAAATACATTAGTGACATTAAAAAAATAAAGTTAGGAAAGGAATTCATGAGGAGGTAAGAACTATGAAGTTATTTACCATGACCAAGCAGAGACAAATGCTTGGAGGTAGTGATCTGTGAAGGAAAAGGGGCTTCATCCACCATAACCACTTCAGAACTCACTGCATAAATCACACCAACAACACTAGTATCTGTCTCAGTACATGTGGTAAAAGAAAAAGCTTAAAGAGGGAGAGAGAGAGAGAGAGAGAGAGAGAGAGAGAGAGAGGTCTTACTGGTTAATGTCGTTGTGTAGATTATGTTTTGGGGAAGAGGAGGAGCAGTGAAGATTGTTTTCAGAGATACAAGTGACGAGGACAGTTTATATACTTAAGCATCTTTATTGGGATAATCTATTTCAGCTAACAATCTCACAATGTAATACCTAAGGTGGTTGGCAGTGGAAGTTGGGAAGCTTGTGATTCATATATTTCAATTAATCTATACATGGGTATTTATATACAATTGATTCCTATAATTGTGTTATACTAATTAGGAAGAAATCCTAAATAAGAAATCCTAAATAGGAATACAGAATACAGAATATACACAGAAATAATATAATGATTGACTTTCCATAACAAAAAGAAAACTGAGATTATATATGTAAGACTTTCTTTTAATTGTTAAAAATTTAATTAAGATATCTTTTTTAATCAAAGGAGAATTGAAATTATATAAACATATTATCTAAAAAATTTGACTGAGATATTTTAAAAAG
This sequence comes from Hevea brasiliensis, assembly GCF_030052815.1. Lineage (NCBI taxonomy): Eukaryota > Viridiplantae > Streptophyta > Magnoliopsida > Malpighiales > Euphorbiaceae > Hevea > Hevea brasiliensis. The sequence goes on from NC_079506.1 coordinate 91,240,843, forward strand.
AAAGTAGTGTGGATATTCAATAATATCCTTTTCATATAAAATTTATTATAATTAAAAAATTAAATCTCAAGATAAGGCATCTTAGTTAATATCTAATTTTTCCCTATTTGATTTGATGGGACATTCTGGAGTAGAAGCATATGGAAACACAGGGAATCATGTTTTTATATATTTTTTTTCTTCTCTTCCTTTTATTTATTTAGTTATTCAAATCTTTGATGGGTCCAGTAGGTCCATGATTAGGAAAATTCATTCATTGCACTGCCTTTACTCTATACATTTGTCTGATAAGTGATGTGGACTTCTCTACTATGATTAAGACTTGATTTTTAGCATCATTCACCATTGGACCTCCACTTTTCTACCTCTTTCCACTTTTTAAAGATATATATATATATTTCCCATTTTGCATGCCACACAAATAAAATTGGGCCAATGTACAGACACCAGCAGAGTTTGTGGATGGATTGGATATACTATATTGATGGCCCAATTCGAAAAAATAAAAAAGCTGAAACTTTAAAAAGAGGCTTGAAATGGACGGAATTTTATTGAGGGAGATGCATAAGCACGAGAAGGAGGCTCACCGCACATGTGAAGTAAAAAGGTACAAACTTTGATTGATCCCAATTCCCAAGCACACAAACAAAATCAACCCAGAAAGCTCATTTTCATTTAGACAAATGGGTGGAAAGGTTACTGGCCAGGGAGGAAATGGTTGTGGCAGACACCCCCCTAGTTCCACCCAAGTACCATCTCTTGATCATCTCCACAACATTTTTATTCTCCACCTTCATCTTTGCTTCCTCTTTCCCTTCTGTGCTAAATACAATCTGTTCACATTAGCAAATTCATGGAAAGGTATTACTACCTGCCTTCCTAACAAAGCACATCATTGGTCCCTGTTAACAAATCAATACAAGCTGAAGCTGTGAATTGGGACATAGTTTTACCTCAGCAGCAGGTGGAGAAACTGAAAATTGATATGTTATAACAGAGTGTTTCTTGAGGTATTTGGACTGGAAAAATTCAACAATTTTCTCCAAGGCTTCTTCCTCCTCCTCTTCATATTTATCATCTGCTGCCAATCTGTCTCTCACAGCACTTTCTAGCTGCACCCCATATTGGGATCCTTTAATTTCCTTGATCACCACAACCCTTATCAACTTGTCCACAGGAGCTGCACTTATAATTGGAAAAATATATATATAGTTCAATGGGTCATGCAAAATTGTCTATGGTCCATGATATATATTAGGGATGGCAATGAAGTGGAGATTTCCAGTATATATGTTGCAGAGTAAAATCTATTAATTACCATCAATAAGAGCGTCAAAGAAGTCATCATCTTCTGCTAGATGATTTCCAGGTTTTCCCCTCCATTTTTGCAAATGCCCAACAATTTCAGGGTCAATGTAAACACCAATTGCTGTGAACTTAATCTGGAGAAAGTGTATTTCTATGTCTGTGATTCCTGTCCCAACCCCACAAGAAATACATTAGTGACATTAAAAAAAAAAGTTAGAAAAGGAATTCATGAGGAGGTAAGAACTATGAAGTTGTTTACCATGACCAAGCAGAGACAAATGCTTGGAGGTAGTGATCTGTGAAGGAAAAGGGACTTCATCCACCATAACCACTTCAGAACTCACTGCATAAATCACACCAACAACACTAGTATCTGTCTCAGTACATGTGGTAAAAGAAAAAGCTTAAAGAGGGAGAGAGAGAGAGAGAGAGAGAGGTCTTACTGGTTAATGTCGTTGTGTAGATTATGTTTTGGGGAAGAGGAGGAGTAGTGAAGATTGTTTTCAGAGATACAAGTGAGGAGGACAGTTTATATACTTAAGCATCTTTATTGGGATAATCTATTTCAGCTAACAATCTCACAATGTAATACCTAAGGTGGTTGGCAGTGGAAGTTGGGAAGCTTGTGATTCATCTCATTTTCCATTTTATTAACTCCTTATTATTAATGAATTTTAATTTAATGATATTAAAATTATAAAATTCAGTTGATTAAAATTATAAGAAATGAAATTTCATCTATTTTATATCACAAGATTTTGATAAAAAATTATTTTAAATTTTTTATGTGATAACCCATTAAGATATTTTTTTAATATAATTCTAGTATTTGAATGCTTCTTTCACAACAACAATGAGGAATAGATGGGCATGGTTTGGTGAAGCATTCAGTCAAACAGTATGGCGACTCAAATGATTAGCCGAGTAGCTATCTACCAACCTCTTCATTTACCAAACCTTTCTATTTCTTTTTTTAATGTATTAAAAAAAATCATAAATGCATAATTAAAAGAGAGAATAAACAAGCGCAACCCAACAATATATCAAAGAAAACCCAAGTCCAAAATCACAGGCCCATGGCCCCAAGCGTCCACAAGCGTGGACCCATATTCCAGACCTCCCTCTTGGGTTCAAAGATGGTGGTCTTGACTCTTGACTGGCAACCGCTTTGTTTGAGCGTTCAGGGTATTGCAGAAGCTTATCAGAGGTGTGCAGTGGTGGTGGTGGTTCTTAAAACCTGAAAGAATAAGAGATTTGTCTTGAAATGGATTCACTAGTCCGGGAACAACTACGTACTCAAGATACTAATTAATCAAGCCTCATAAGTCAGAACTAGTTTATGTTTCTGTTACAGGAATTGAAGCTGCAGCAGATTTGCTAGAATTGCGTTGAAAAAATCACTAATTAAAATTAATAAAATATTTTTTTATATTAATTTTTTAATAATATTTAAAATAATATTTTTATTTAGAAAAATAATTTAAATTCAGAATGTTAACTAAGCAATTAATTTGAAAGATGAAAATTATTTTTTTTGAAATTATTTTTTATTATTTTATTATGAAAATTATTTTTTAAAAATTTTATTTATAAAAGTATAATTTAAAAAAAAAATCTATTGATAATGTACTTTTTTAGACATGATAGAAGAATTTTTGGGATTTAGTTTTGGCTAATGACGAAAAAGAAAATCAGCCATTATCAAGAAAGTAGACAATAATTTTATAATTGAAAAACAACAAAAATTAATCGTTGCCAAATAAGCAACTTGCTGACTAGGAATTCTCGTGTCAACCATTTATTGGATGCAATTCTTCCAGAACCTTAGCGTGTGCTCGCTTTCTCTCTTCATGCGATCTCTGCGTGTCTCCACGTGCTCTCTCCCTTTCACCCACTACACGCCAGTTCTCCACGTTGGACTCCTCTCTTTCTTCACCATCAACGGCTCTGATTAAACACCACATCTCATTCTATCACTGCCAACCACCCGATCAATATCTCGTTCCTAAGGACCTCGCTTCCCTTTGGCTATTATTTCATGCGACACATGTGTGTGCACCAACTACAATCAAACCTTTTAAGACCGTTAAATGAACAAGATAAATAAAAAAATCAAATAATTAATTAAAAATTACAAAAATTAAAATAAATTGAGAAATTAAATAGTATATTTTTTAAAATATAAAAACTAAATCATTAATTTTTATATAATTAAAGACTAAATATCCCTAAAAATTAATCATTTGATTCATAATAATAATAATAATTTTCAAAAAAAAAAAATTAATAGAACGATGAATCTATCAATGTAGCGGATGTAGCTAGTCTTGGGCGTAGAGGATTAGTTTCTGAGATGGAAAGCGGTGGGACCTACCTCAACCACTAGGAAGAACACGGTCCTTAAAAGAAGGCCCATGTGGAAATCCAAATCCCAGAAGGAAACCAATTCCCTGTGTTTTGTATATATACATATGCGAATAATTAAGTACTAATATGCCAATCTTGATCGTCCATAATTAAAAATCCTCTGTTTCCCTATTCAATCTCCACACTCTCTTCTACGTTGTTTTCTGTGTTTTCCGTTTTCCGATTTCCGATTCTCTTTCCGTTCCTGCGGCCATCGTAACTAGATGGCATCGACGGCCATTTGTTGTCGAGGAAACCGGCATTTCAATAATTCTTTCTTGCCAGAAAAAACTCCTCCTACCAATCAGAATTGTCTTGTTGGTGCTAGCTCCGTCGCGCTCGATGCTTGTTCTAGAATGAAACAATGGAGGATTTGTTCGGTGGCAATGAAGGCAGGGACAGAGACGGGGATGGCAGTGGTAAAGCGTAAGAATAAGATCAACGACGGTGGTGATAAGGCTGCGGTTTTATATGAGAAACTGGATCAGTGGATGAAAGATTCGGTGGTGGAGATCGTGAAGAACTTGAGGGAAGCACCGTTGTTGGTTCAGGTTTACGACGAAGGAGAAACGACGACGTTGAAGACGGAGAAGGCGGTGGAGGAGAAAACGTGGCTTGCAGTGATGGAAAAGTGGGGAAAAAGAGAAGCGCCAATGCCAGAAGGAGTGATATTTGTGGAGCAACTAGGGAAAGAAGAGGAAGAAGAAAGGAAGTCGACGACGAGAGCATGGGGGATAGTGGTGCAAGGAAAAGGGGTGGATAATGGACCAGCTTGTTATTTGTTGAAGACGAGCAGGGTTGCGTCAGCGTTGGGCTTGTGGTGCACCCATTTCTGCTTGATGAGGGTGAAGAATTTTAGAGAGAGTGCCAGTTCTCAGCTCAAGAACTGCTGGTTGCTACAAGGGCAATGAAGAAGAAGAAGGAGATGGTGATGATTTAGATGATTAATTAGTGGCATAAACCAATTGGGCTATTAAGATATTTGGTTTACGATGTAAATGACGAATTTTAGTGGCGACTTTAATAATTCTCAATTAATTGTAATAAGACATTATCTCATTAAATCTTATTATTGAGAGTTTCTTTTCTCATTATTACCATTTTTTTTGCATGTAATTTCTTCTTGTGTTAAAAGAAGAAATGATGTCCCAAAATATATCCAAGAGGGAGGGTGAATTAGACATTAAAAATAATTTTTCGGTTCTTATTCAAAACCTTTAAAAAATTATAGCTTGATTCAACCTAATTTTCTAATGTGAAATATGAACAATACAGCTCTATTGATAAGTTAATTCAAAGTTTGGTCATAAGCAATCAGTATACTGATCTAACAGAATATATTGGTATTCAGTAGAAATTTCAGTAATCTGAATAAGTTCACAACACAGCAAACAGAGTTTTGCAGCAAGGTTAATAATAAACAGTATCAATTTTTATATCAGCAAAAACACTTCAATCAGAAAGTTAAAATGCATAAATGTAAAGAGTAAGGGTTGAGAAAATTGAACACTGAATTTTTATAGTGGTTCGGTTCAACTAGCCTACATCCACTCTCTCAAAGATCTCATTTTGAGTATTCACTCCACTAATTTTCTCTTTTAAAGGCAAGAGACAAAAAGCCCTTTATAAATATTCTCACCAAAGCTTTTACAAGTAGCTTCACACTTCTACCAAGTGTTATCCCAAATACTATTCACAATCAAGCTTCAATAGGTGCTTGAATGACCTCTCATAAATGATAAGAAAGTATTTAAAACTCAATCTCACTCAATACAACAGAATCTATAAAGAAGAGATGAGTAGGTAAGTCGATGATGAGCAATAAAAATAATTTTGAGCACTTTGAATGAAAGCTTTAATGATCTTAAAAGGTTAGGAGCAGTAGAAAGACTTTCATTAAGTGCAAAATGGCTAAGGATATGTGTATTTATAGCTTTGAAACGTTTTTGACTGTTTGAAAACTCATTTGAACATTATAATTTCAAATTTCAAGAAAATAGCCGTATTTTGTCTTTTTCTACAATGTTGTGCAGAGTTGAGACAGTTAGCATACCAGAAAAAATAGCAAACCAGTTAGCAAACCAAAACAAGTAGCAAACCAGTTAGCATATCAAGAAAACTTTTCTGCATAACTTTGAAAACTTTATACCAAATCATAATCAAATGCTTTTAGGCCATTAATGAATTTAAAATAAAATAATTGAGGGATTAAAAATAAGTATTATTGGCTTCTACTCCTCAATTCTTTTCACAAGTAATCCTTAAAATTAAAACTAACTTATATACTATATGTACCTTCAAATTTGATATTCAATGCAGCTTTGGAAGGTAACATTTTATTCCTTTATCTCCTTTGATTCGTCCTGTGTTATCTTAAAATGTTATCCTTTCTTCAAAAGCACGAATCCATCATGAATTTCGTGAGTCATTTTCTTTGTTCTTTGAGAAGCACAATACTTAACACAAGGTTAGTTTGATTCTAGTTGAGTTTCGTTATCATCAAAATCTATGCTCCTTTGAGCTCATGGGGTCAACAAGAAAGAATATTGTAGTTATAAAATTGTGCATGCTTTGAATCACTTGTGAGTGAGCTTTCTCACTTGTGAGTGAGCTTTCTCACTTGTTATCACAAACTAAAACTAATCGTTAATCTCAAATTAGTTTAATTCAAATCTATTTCGTGAAAAAGTTTGTGGACGTTCTCTTTTGCCTTCTTCAATAATGGATTTAATTATTTGTTCCTAATGTGTCACGGGTCTAGTGTAAAAACAATCTTGGACCATATGATACTTGACTTGAACTGTTTTAAAACAAGTCAATTAAGAGAATTTCGCAATAATTTGTTCAATAATATGAATATATTAGCATGACTTGGCAAGCTAATTGGCAAAACATTACAAGTAACATATATAAGTAAGCATCTTAAGCATAATAAATAATAAAGCGCAAATATATTAAAAACGAGCTACTTTTTTATTCATATATCATGATTAATGTAATTAAATTGGCCATCCTTACATCACTTGAAGGCAGGGGGGAAAACCTACAAGGAGTAGCGAGACAAAGATTCACCACGCCAGTGCCTAATTATATTTGTCGCTTGGTCAACTAGTCACTTTCTCCTAAAGAGCATTAGGGACACAATGTAGTATGGTAGAAGGAGACATCACTATGCTTGAGCTATCATACTCCTAAGATTACATAACATCACGCTTGAGCCATCACACCCTTAGAAATACATAAATGGAAATAAATGCAAAATATCCCCTTTAATCCCTAAAAACTACATTTTACTACTCAAACTTGCTACCCCTTGACATTCTCCTTCATTCAAACGGTTGGCGTCCTCGTTGACTGAGCTTGTGCCAACTATCCCATGTGTTGTGCATGTGGTTGTTGTAGAATACATGATAGAATACTGCCTCATTAAAAACTTTTACCAGGAAAAACCCAGTGGAAAAAAAAAAACTTAGTGAAGGAAAAAAGAGTACAATGTATATCTACTCCGCTCATGTGTTTCGAGATCTACTTCCTTCTCCCAATTATGCTCTACTTTGCTCAAACTTTTCCACTTGACAAGTTACTCTCTGAACGATGGGTGCTTGGTTATTTTTAACAACTCGCTCTGCTAGTATCTCCTTAATTCCTTTGTTGACTGTTGGTGCGCGATTAAAAAGTTGGTATGAAAGATTGGCTATGGCTGGTGTTTATCTCATCCAACCAATATGTCTTCCATTTGGTTACATGGAAAATAAGGTAAGTCTTCACTCATTCTGGTGCCTCCACTTCGTAAGCAACTTGGCCTACTTTAGTAACATATGGTATTGGCACTCCGTACTTGCGAACCAGTCTCTTGTCTCAATTGTAAATAACTTAGTTATCTGGTAAAAACTTTAACTCTACTAGACCTACAATTGCAAATGCTAATGGCCCTTAGTGTTGATATGTTCACTTCTTTGTGTGTTTGAATGCTTTCTTGAATTGGGCTCTTGCAATCTATGTATCTTGCTTCTTACTCCTTTATGAAGGCTTTAGGAATTCTATCTTGTTCAAACACATGGCCAAAGAACTTGATTTTGGGTTGAGTAGAAATACCTTCTCGCTCTTCCACAAGAGCTTATTCCCCTATAACTTCTCAAAACAAAGCAGAGATGTTCCTTCAAGTGTAACTATACACCATGATATCTTTAAGGTAGACCACCACAAACTTGTCGGGATAACCGTGAAACACTTGGTTCATTAGAGTATAAAAGATATCCAAAGCATTTGTTAGCTCAAAAGGTATAATAAGAATTTCAAAGATACTATACTGTGTCACACACGTGGTCTTGGGTTTTCACACACGCACATCAATTTTCTTAAGCTTGCTTAACACCTTTCTCAAATTGGAGAATCAATATCAGGTTCTTTTCACAAATGGGAATAAAACTTGTAAGCACTACATAAGGTTGGTCCCCTGTCGAGAGAATACAATATTTCTAAAGCCCTTTTGGTAAAATCCTTGATGACTCGCTCCTATAACATTCCTTGCTTTTGGAGTTAAGAACTTTTTATCTTTCTTGTATCCTCCTGTATGTCTAACTTGAATCTTATTGCCATCATTTCTGCCACAAAGTTATCAATGGCTCCCATTTCCACTAGAGCTCTTGTTGCTTTTTCATTAATACACATATCAACATGTATCCATCCCCTTTTTGTAGTTGGTTTTAGCTTTTGCTTGTTCAAGGCACCAAAAAAGCATATGGCATCTGCCATTAATAGAGCACTATCTTCCTTCCTCCATTCTTTTTTTTTGGGAATTTTATCTTCTTCTTAGATGGCCCCTGAGACATTTAAGCACCGATTATCCCATGATCTTACATAATACTATTCTCTTACCAAGTTGGTTAGCTTGTCTCCCCTTGTTCTTCTAGAAGTTGGATTAATCCAGTCTAATCCCCCACTCAAAGCCTTGCCCCATTTGATAAGGCAATTGTCTACACATTCTGGCATGGCCAAGTTCTTATTGAGCTCCTTCACTTTTTCATCTCAACAACTTATTCTTTTGCATACTCCTGAACTAAACCTGTTTGTTGCAATTCATTCAACTTACATTGTGTGTTGCAGGCCACTTGCTTGAGGTAAAAAATGATATTTCCAATTATACTATTATCTCTTCCATTGTAGCACAATACCACATTTTGGTATCATATAGCTAAATACATTGGCACTATCTTTTAACCTGTCTTTAGTAGAACCATTTTGAGTAGTATGGAAATACAATTTCATATCAAAGAAGAATTTATTTTACCTCTCTTGCATTGTGAGTACCACCAAAAGCCTTTGGCTTCAAAATTTTAGTCTTACCTACTTCATAGGCCCTCATATTCGAGTTTCTAGTAGCTCTCACCAGCAAGTTTATCTTGAATTGTGTTCATAGTCTCCTCGACATCATCATTAATATCAACTATAGTCCCTACAAGAAAATTATGAGAAGTAGTAACAAATTTTAAGTCTTCCATAATACCTTCTATATGATAAGCAATTGCCTCAAACTCTAGCATTTTATTCTCAAAGTCCCTTAACTGGTCTTTCCTACAAAAGAAATGGGATCTGGGGTGGCCTCAAGCTCTATTGGCGTAGCCTCACTCTCAGAAAGCTTGGCTACCAAAGATATTTCTTATAAGCATGGGATCTTGAGAGGCCTCAAGCTCTATTGGCTCACCTTTACCATCAGAAAGCTTAGCCACCATGACCAAAAGATATTTCTTGCAAGAATGGGATTTTGGGTGACTTCAAGCTCTATTAGCTCACCTTCACCATATATAACTAGGCTACCACGACCAAAAGATACTCAATTTTCTCTTCCAATGCCTCAATATACTTATCTCAGTGCTCAAGGGTGAGGTGGACTGACTCAAGCTCTCTTGTCAGCCCCTCACAAGTGTCATGGGGTCATTACCCTTTCTCTAAAAGAAGCAACTAATGGAGTGTGCAGCACCCCACTTGGGGTCATTATCCTCTCTCCAAAAGATGCAACTAAAGATGTATGTAGCACCCCCACATATATGACACAAGACCTCCTCTTTCTCAACCAATGTGGAACTCAATCACCCTACTTACTTCTTTTTAGAGCGCTTAGCATGACAATCGGTGGGACATTCATTACCTCAAGTAAAATTACTTCGACCCCTTTTCTCTAGATTGTTAATGCATGCATAGTAGATTCTTTCATGCTTTCCACCATCCACGGATCAGTGGCTGCTTTGATACCAACTGTCACGGGCCTAGTGTAAGAACACCTTTGGGACCATGTGGCACTTGACTTGAACTCTTTCAAGATAAGTTAGCCAAGAGAATCTCATGATAATCTGTCCAACAAGATAAGTATATTAGCATGGCTTGGTAGGCCAATTGGGAAATACATAAGAAGCAGCATATATGAGCAAATATTTTAAGCATAATAAATAACGAGATATAAATATATTAAGAATAAGATACTTCTTTCATTCATATATCATAATCAATACAATTGGATTGTCTGTCCTCACATCACTTATAGGTAGGAGGGAAACCTATAAGGAGTAGCGGGACAAAGGCTCACCATGCCAGTGCTTAATTATACTTGTTACTCTACGGTAGTTAACTAATCACTCCCCCCTAAAGAGCATTAGGGACACAATGGAGTATGGCAAGAGGAGTCATCACTATGCTTGAGCCATCACACTCTTAAGATTACATATATATCACTATGTTTGAGCTATCACGCCCCTAAAATTATATATATGGAAATAAATACAAAATATTCCCTTTAATCTCTAAAAATTACATTTTACCACTCAAACTTGCTATTCCTTGACAAGGTGCGCATGCACCCTCTTTCTAAAAACATGAATCTCACATCCCTATAATCAAGTAAAAATCTTTTTATTATATACAAGGGAGCACTATTTTTTAATGTTTCTATATATAAAATAATTAGCCCTATTACTAATAGCTTGGAGAAGCTTGATTTTACTATTCCATGAGGTATTCAAGCACAAATTAATTTGAAATATATATTCCTTTAAAATCCAATTCGATTTTGAGGATAAATTTTAACAACTATCCCTGAACTTATATGGTTATAACATTATAGTATTTCAATTTTAAAATATAATATAAAACCTCCTTATTTTCAAATTTTGCACAGTAAAATCCCTCTAATTTCTAATTATTGATTTTTGAGTTAGATACTGACGTGAACAGATCCAGCGTAGCGCTTAGTCATCATTTTTCTTTTCTTTTCTCATACAAAGTGTAAAATTATTCTCTCTATATATAAAAAATTATTGTCTCTATAGAGAGTAAAATGATTCAATTTATACAGGGCTTGAGAGAGGAAAGAGAAATAATGACTAAGTATTATACTGAAACTGTCCAGGTTAACGTCTAACCGAAAAATTGGTGATTGGAGATAGGAGGGATTTTACTGTGTAAAATTTAAAAGTTGAGAAAGTTTTATGTTACATTTTTAAATTAAAGGATTGTAACGTTACGACTACATTAGTTCAAGGGCGGTTGTTAAAATTAATCTGTGATTTTGATTGAATTTTGAACTTAACCAACCTCTACAAAGGCTAAATTTTTTAAGTGCAATTATTATATATACAATAATTTTATTATAATTATTAATTATAATAATTATAATTAATAATTATAATAAAATCGTTGCCTACAACGATTGTGTCCTAAAATTTTTTTTCTGAATTTTAAGTAAAATAAAGATGGATTATTTGCAAAATATGGGCTCTAAATAATTTTAGGCCTATAGAGTGAGAACATAAAAAGCGTGGGAAACATGGGCCCAAACCAAAATCCCTCCAGCCTCATTTTTGAATTCGAAATAAAACACAGCACAACAGTATACTCATTCACCCACGCTCTTTCCTTCAAAATTCAACCCTTTTCTATTATTCCTATATGCCAAGCGCGCTCTCTCCCTCTCCAATTCAAATAATAAGCATTTCAATCACAGATCTCCTCTTCTCTTTTATAAACCCTAACTATCCTTTCCATTCTACCTTCATTCACTCCCTTCTCCACAAAGATTCTACCTTTATTTTTCTTTCTGTGGTTTTTCGTTCGTTTTCATTCATGGGTTACTGCAAACCCCTCTTGAATTTGAAGTTTTTTTTGAGTCTTTTTTAATTTTGTACTAGAAAAGTGTTGAACTTGAACTGGGTTTCCAATTGAATGGAGAATCAGGGTGATTTACGGTTGTTGGGATCTGATTTTACGGTTGGTTTCTATATTTCTTGGCAGCTTTTGACAGAATTCGTGTTTTATGTTTCTGTTTCAATCTTATTTTGTATGATCTTTTTTTCCCCTCTTTATTACTGGGTTGTTTTTAGGAGATTGGAGAGAAGCGAAGTAGTGGTGAATCGGGAGAGAAACAAGAAAGTGCTCGTAAGCGGATTAAAATGCGAAATCTTGATTCTGTGTTGGGATCTGAAGGTAATTATTTTCTTTTAAAGTTGTCAATTTTGTTGACTCTATTAGGTGCTTTGTTAATGATTTTTGAGTGCTGAAAAATGCTAGAATTGATTTTAGTTGAAGTGCAAAATAATATTAGATTATGTTGTTAATTCTTTCTCATTTCCAAAAAGAGTAGCTTTGTTTGAGCTTGTGTTATATAAATTGCTTTTGCCCGCCAATTCCGTCAATTTTTGTTCGCTTTCTCAATGTGCATTCTCAATCTTGTCTCTTTTAGACCTCTACTCATTGACTTGCATTTACAGGAGATGCAACTTGTTTTCCATGCATAGGAATTCTCATGTAGACATTATTTTTGAAGCTTGAACTCTGTTATCTATTAATTGCTTTAAAATGCCACAGAAACCAGCACTCATCATTTGAAAAGTAGAGAAGCTAGTGACCAATTTCAGTTTAGTGAAGAAATTTCGCACGTTACCAATTTGCCTGTAACCTTGGATCTGGATGCTACTCAAGTAGAAAGACGTGGGAGGACTTCGTTAACAATTGAGGTCAATCCTGCCCCTAGAATACTGGATCTCAATAGTGAGGCTTGTGTTACTAATAATTCAGCTAGCAATGGAAGTGCAGAACATGCTGAGACTTTTAAGAAAGTCTCCTTGCTTAAGCAGCATGATAGAGAATATGACAGTAAATGTGTAACCTCTGGAGGGATTGGCTTGGATCTCAATGCAGAAGATGTTACTAGCTTTATAAACCAGGAATCATTTCATTCGACCAAAAATCATGACCAATTGAAATCAAGAAGGGAAGCTTCTGAGTGTGGGAGTACTACTGGTCCAGTGGAGGGGAAAGATCCATTGAGAGTTTGGAAGGAGATGAAGCAAAATGATTTTCTCTCATATTCTCGTGGAGGCATTTCAATTCAAAGTGGTTTAATCTCACCTTCACATGGAGGGATACCAATGCCAAAGCAACGTGGGAGAAAAAGCAAGAATGATCTTCTCAAGAAAAAGATGGAGCTTGCAAAGAAAGAACAAGTGGATAGGTTCACAAAAATTGCTGCTCCAAGTGGACTGTTAAATGGATTGAACCCTGGGATTATAAACCATGTAAGGAACAAAAAACAGGTCCATTCCATAATAGAGGCCCTAGTGAGGTCTGAAAAACTTCAAAATGGTCGTGTTGAATCCAAAGAAGAGAGCCGGCTAAAAACTGAAACTAAAGAAACCAGCAATGTAAGTGATTCAGGAATACATCTACTCAGTTTTTCTCAAGGAAATGGGGCTTCAGCTATTTTATCTGGGAACAAACAAATAGGAGGATACCATATATTATCCAGAGAGGGTGATGCCAGCATGGTAGATAGGATATGTGGTAGAAATTCTGTCTCACATTCCACTGTTCTCATTGAGGATGATTCATTAGCACTGAAGTTATCAACATCAACCAAGGTATCTGAGGAATCTAGCACTTTTTCTAATGAGGAATCAACAAATGTCAGTAGCATTTCTTCTCTTTCTGTAAGAGGTTTGTACTTAGAGAATCTCTAATTTGATTTATGCACTTTTATGCATGAAGATAATGGGGTAGGTTAGGTACAAGTTGCAAAAAATATAGGAATAGCAATATAGCATATGAATTCTTTATTTTGGAAGTAATTAAGCATCACTCTTTTCATGAAATTAGTGCTCTTTCTTGACTTTCAGCTGCTAGCGTTGCTTCTCAATGGCTAGAACTTCTTCATCAAGACATTAAAGGGCGCCTCTCAGGTAGTGGTCTATTATTTGAATAAAAGCTGAAGGTTGTAGTGAAGAATACATGGTAATATCCTGGAAATAAACTATGTTCTATCCTTGCAGCATTGCGACGCAGTAAGAAAAGAGTTCGAGCTGTAATTACGACAGAGTTACCTTTTTTAATATCAAAAGAATTCCCATCTAATCAAGAGAATGACCCTTTTATTATGAAAACTTCATCCGATGGAATGTCCAGTAGTGCAGTATCTGCCATGCATCAAGCAAGATGGAGAACATTGTTTGATCAGATGGATAAAGCACTTTCTGAAGAAGAGAAGCAACTTGTAAGAATTAGAGGAAATTATTCCGTTTCATATCATGGATCCAAGAAAATGAACTACAGGTGTTTCCTGAAAGGGAGTTGCCTTGTTGTCTTTGAAGAGGATCAGGAAATACAATTTGACTTAATCGGCTCTTTCATCCATTTACAGTTTGTTTGATTTAGCTTATTCTTCACCTAACTGTTTATGTTCCTCTGCAAAGCTTAAAATAAGATGCACCTTTTCTCAATCTAATACCATCTATGAGGTCTTTTTCAATCTCTAAACGTTTAATTTCTTGTGGTTTAAATTGCAGGAAAGTTGGTTGAGCCAAGTAAAAGAAATGCAGCTGCACTGTGATCAGGGGCTGGAAAATTTCCAATGGAATGCAATTTTTGGTTTCCAACAGCAGGAAACATCAGAAAATTACACTAGGTAGAGCTTTTATAAGCTAAAACATTGCTCTAGTGGTTGCCATTTCCATTATAAAGCTATATCACTTGTGGTTAGGTCTGCCCCAGCATTTTAAATTTGCATATGCACTTCACATTTCAAATCTTCTGCATTATGTTGGATGCTATTGATATAAGTTCAGTCATTCTATGTAATCCACTGCCTTATTTCATGGGGAAAAGGAGCTATGACCAGTAAGGTATTGATCTTAGCATAATCAATAAAATAGGGAACAGTAATGACCCCTATATAATAGGAAATAATCATTAACTTTTGTGCTGTCTGGCCTTAAGAGGTTTGCTACATTGACGTAAACATGTCAAATATTGGCTTCTTGGCTTCATTGTCAAGAATATGTGTCCATAAACGAAGGTTTTGAGGATAATGTGGTAAAATAATGTTTTGCTTGTTTTTTCTTTTTCTCACTCGAGCTCCCTGTGTGGTGGATAATGCTGTGATTTTTCAACAATTTATTATTTTTTTGTGCGGTGCAGAATTGGGAATGCTGACAGCTTTGAGAGGGAATTAGCTGTTAGAGCTGCTGCAGCTTCCATCTATTCAACCTGTAGTTTTCTGATGTCAAAGGAGAATGTATCATGCTTCTGATCTCGTTAACAATAATTTCTTTTTTCTCCCTTCAACCTATCTTATTGTGGTGACTTCCCCAATACTAAACTGATTAAGTGTTTACTTTTACAAGGCTATGCAGCTTAGCAATAGCAAGTCTGTAACATCAGGAAATGGAACTCTTTTAACCTTTTCTTTAGTTTAAATTTATCTCAGCAGTGTCAGGGTAGTGCTAGAATCTGATTGTTAGAACTCTAGTTGCATAATCAAAGAAGTGCTAGAATCTGTTTTTCAGGTTCCATGATGTTTCCTTTTTTTTTTTCCCCCTTGGATTGTATCTGAATGTAGAATGATTTGAAATTTTTAATTTTGTCATTGATGACAATCTTATCTCATTTTTTACTTTCAATTTTTCCGTCTCTCTCATTGTCTAAGAAAAAATGCACTATGCATTCTCTTCCTATGATTGATAAGAGGAATCTACAGCTGGTACAATTAACTGTGCAATTAAACCGAGTCTTCAAAGCTTGTAACTCGACTCGACCGGGTCAAATTTAAATTTTTTAGACCTTGAATTTATCTTACTTGGCATAACTTAGTATTATAACTATAAATTTAGAATCTCAAATACAGGCTAAAATGAGATAGATTAAGCTCAATAAGAGATTTATTAATGTTTTTTGGTTTCAATTATATATTAATACATAGGAATAAAAAAAAATTTTAGAGAAGCATGATAACAAGTGGCTCGGGCCAAATATTACGTTACTCAAACCAAGTTCGGGCTCAATTGTAGTTGTACACCCCTTAAAAACAATTTAGCACCGACAGGTACATACAGGGCCGGCCGTAAAGCAGAGCCAACAGGAAACGGGTGCTGTTCATAATATTATATAGAAGAAAGGTTACATGACAATCACGTGTGCATAAACATTAGTTAAACACAAAGACAACTGCAGTGAAATGTGAAGCAAAAATGACTACATATTCTTGACTTCTCAAATCACATTCCTGGGTTCCTCAGATTACAACTGTAACAGGGCTTCTGTAATTTACAAGGCCATCATATCCCTATATTTGCCTGTAAGAAATACAATATAGAAAGAGTACAAGCTAGAAAGATGTAAAATACAAGTTAGATTAAGTGTGAAATGTCGCATTTTGGCAACATATTTCTGCCTCATTTTGTAAAAGCAGCACTAGAGCCAATTTGGGGGCATCTTGCTCGACGTTGCCTTAGAGGATGGATCATCTGAAACTTTCTCCAATGAACGATACTGCAATTTTACACTCTCTGCATTATCCAATGTCTTCACCACATACCTGTATATGACTCGTGCATCAGTTAATGAATAATCATCCGAGTTTTCACAAGGGAAAATTTTTTTACCTACACAACAACCATTGCATAAAACTTTATTCCCAACTGACAGTTCTAATTTCAACTAATAGGGTACCACATGAATCCTGACAAATCATTAAACTTTATTTAGTATAATATCCTTCTTTGAATCTACTTTGTTAAAAGCAGATTTCATGTCCATATATCTGCATATGCATATTTTTCAACAAAAGGAGGCCTTTAAAGTAAGAAGGAAGAGCAAGTTGGAGGTAAGATATACCCTTCTCAAGGGAATGAAAAATGTATATCAAGGAAAAGGAGAAAGAAAAGCCAAGTAGCCAACTTGTAATGAAGCAACACTCAACATGCATAGACATTTAATAAGACATGTAAGTGCAAATAAGCTCAAAAGATAAATGCATTGATTAATATAAGAAATCAATTCAGATCAATCTCTTTTTATATTGGACAATATGGCAAACCTTAAAATCTGCTATAATTAAAAAGAAGACAGCAAGAAAGTGTCAAACCATCCATTTAAGCATTGTGTTGTCACAACAGCCTCACGCCCAACAAATCGCTGAGGTGTCCTCTTGTTTCCCTGCTTCATTAGCCCTTTTAACATTAATTTCAATTAACTAATGAATGAGAATACAGCTAACACTTGGAAGCTTTGCTGGAAGGGAAAAAAAAAAAAACACCTTTATAATAACCCGGTCTGTCACAACAAATGGGAACTGCACGCCTCGACCCCTTGGTGTATCTATTCCAGGTGAATCACCATAAACACCTTTGTCCTGCATGGAAAGAAAAGGTGATTTAAGATAAACCATCAAAAACAATACAGCAATAGTTGTAATGCAGATGGTGTGAATAATTATTAGAAAGCAAAATAGCAATAAGCCATTTGAGAATACTGAAAAACAGTAATTGATCAACAGGGTTTCATAAAAACAGTTCAGCTTAACTGCCAGTCTGTCACGATTCACTACATAACTTGGCTGCTCCATTATTATTTTCTCTTTCTAAATTCCTCCGCACATATACTACTTTTAAAGTTATTTTTAAAAATTTTACATTTTAAAAATTTTATATTATCAGAAAAATCCATGGCATGAAGAAGACAAACCTGGTCAAACCTCTCTCTCCTCCTTTTGGATAAGCGATAAAATTGTAACTCCTCTTCCCGGCGGAATGCCTGCACTGCAGCTCGGAGTGCTATACACATACAATCACAAAAGGCTACAATGAGGAGAATTGGAACTGAAATACACCAGTGTTTTATACTTGTCTTTATCAAATTGACTATAATCCATCCATCCCTAATTGTTGCTGCTGCTCTTAATAGGTAAAATCTGCTATTTTCCATGAATGATTTGTTCAAATCTTTAACATTAAAGTGAATCAGTAGGACAAAAAAAATTACCACTTACAGAGATTAGGAGCTATTGAGTCTTCAGAAACTGACTGTGAACAAGTGTAGCAAGATTTCTGAAATTGCATTCAAAAGAAATATCAAAATCATTTTTCATGACAAGGGTAAGAATACTGAGAAGTGCAGGCTCATGCCCACACACAAAAAGTATCAAAGATAACATAGTTCAAAGAAATTGGAACAATAGCCATGAACAACTAAAAGAAAGATTGTTATTGATCATTGCTAGACAGGTGTTACATACATGTGTCCCAGACGGCTCATCTATAAATGAGAGTAAAAAAGCAAATGATCAATGACAAGAAGACAATGCATTCAAGTAAGCATATCTTATGCAAATAATTAAAACAGTTCTATGATACAAATATTAGTCAGGTATTGAAGGAATGATTCGGTCCATACAGCAGAAAAAAAAGGCCAATGAAAATCACAGAACATCAATATTAGTTAAGAGAACAAATTTATGATAGGGCATCAACTGCACCAACACAGCTGTTTGACACAGACGACTGTGTAGATCTCAATGTATTGTTTGAAAACAGATCAATAGTAACAATAAAATGATTATCAAGTCTACAAGGTGAAGGGATAACCAGAAAAAGTATAGTCAAATTGCTATTTGGTGATGAGCTACTTTTTATCAGCAGTTAGTACATGACTTTCTAATATGCAAAACAAAATTTACCAGACGCTAGACATTTCATACTATATTAATTTTCCCTACATCTTGAAATGAATGATACCAAAAGCCTAAAAAGGTCTTTGAATAAGAACTTACCATTCTGATAACGTGTTGTATTCCACCAGCTCCAAAAGAATGTCCACATGGCAATATCATTGCATCATCCATTAGAGCTCCCCTGAATCGAAAAGCTAACATAAATATGTAACACAAATAAAAACACTAGCAAGCAGCCAGTACACAACAATAAAGACAGAACAACAAATCAACCAAGACATAAAACGTGCACCCTGAACTCAAAGAAAATTTTCCTTAATATTAACATCAGTAAAACCAATTTATTCATGTCACGCAAAGTATAGCTTGACCATAAACAAAAAAAAAAAAAAAAAAAGAAATAAACATACAATCATAGAAACTTACGTCACTGGGTCTGATAAAATGGCTCTCAAGGGCTCTCCAGACTCGCATGAAAATGACGAACCTTCCTTTCTTCCACTAAAACCGCAACCATTCTCCACACCCATATCCTTCCCTGCACTACCAGACCCCTCTGTTGCCTGCAAATACTGCGAGTAATACATGTCCCCTTCAGGTTCTGCTATTGTCACTGTATTATTCCCTGTCTGGCCTATACTCCCACCACCATCTTTCATCGCCATCAATTCCCCTGTAGCCCCTCCTAGTTAAAAAAAAATAAAAGATAAAAATCGTTGTAAAAGCCCAAAAGTGGAGAGCAGAGAAGCTAAATTGGATCATGCATCTATACTTACCAAAAGAAGGATGGTGTTTGGGCTTTCCAT
The DNA here is from genome assembly GCF_030052815.1 of Hevea brasiliensis. Taxonomy (NCBI): domain Eukaryota; kingdom Viridiplantae; phylum Streptophyta; class Magnoliopsida; order Malpighiales; family Euphorbiaceae; genus Hevea; species Hevea brasiliensis. Next base: position 91,260,352 of record NC_079506.1, read on the forward strand.
TTCCATTTCCCATTTTATCTACATTACCAGTATTGCTAGTGGTACTAGTAGTGGTTGTATTATTGTTATTGCTTTTGCCGCTATTGTTATTGTTATTAGTGTTACTAGTACTAGTATCAACACCAACCAGTGCCCCCACTTCGTTATCATGGTCACCATCACCACCGTCCACGTCATCATCATCATCGACGTCGTCATCATCGTCGTCCTCGTCACCGTCTGATTCATCGCCGCTGGTCCCGTTCCCGTTCCAATTACGATTCTCCCGATACATGTTGCGCGGGAATTCGGGGCCGCCCTGGTGGGAGGGGAAGTAACTATCGTTGGCGGCGTCGGCGGCTGAGTTGGAGGAAGGGAACAGCTTGTCGTCAATGAAGCCGGATAGTTCTCGGGTGGTGTTCTTGGGGCCCGGATCCCCTACCACGCGGCGTTGGGGAGGCCCGCAGTTGAAGCGCAAGGGATCGTCTTGGAAGACTAGCTGAGAATTTAGGCCGTTTTGGGAGGGAACTAAGGAAATTTCCTCTGCTGACATAGTTTTGGAGGTCAAATTACATGAAAATGGAACCCTAATTTTGATGAATTGGGAATGAAAATGGATGAGCTATTGAAGGGAGTGAGCCTTTTAGAGAGGGAGAAATTAAAAAAATATACGAAATTGATTTCACAGAGGAAGAGAGAAAAGGGAAGATAGGAGACGGTGTCGTTTGGGAGAAAGAGAAGAAAACGGCAACGTCTGGAGGTCCCACGTGGAGACACTAAATTGTGAGCCAAAGGGTCAAAAAGAAGGAGGCAAGGTCAACGTAGTAGTTGTAGTGGTAAACGTAGAGGATTCTAACCCTTGCGGACGTTGCAAACAAGATGAAGAGAAAAAGAACGAGAGAAGCTACCAAGAAGGCAAGAACGAGAACAAAGAGACTGAAAGCGGCATTGACTTTGACCTTTTCTGGGTTTCAATATTTCATTTCATTATTTTTTATGGAAGGAATTAGAAAACTTCATATGACTTCGAGTATTGAATCTCTCAGTCCAAAAAGTTAAGGTTTTTAAGCTTAGACTTCAAATTCTTTCCTTGTATACTAACAGATATGAATACCGGAGTTGGTATGGTGGTCTTGCTTGTTTTGATCACTGCCAGTGAATACTATGCCAATCAGGTAATTCTGTACCATTTTTTAAATTCTAGAATCAGAAAATTCTGTTTCTTTTGATTTGTGTTTTTGGGTATTTGTAAATTTCTTGTTTTCTTTGTTGGGTCATTGTTAGATTTCTCCTTCGCCTAGTCCAGAGCCGAATGATGGTTATGGTGGAACTGCACCAGTTGTGGCATTAACTGATGAGAGGTGTTCAAATTCCTTTACAGGAAGCTGTCATAGCCTGAATCACATAATTGCTTGCCTCAATATTTCTGGTAGTGGGTGAAGTTTGAATCTTTAACCTTATTAGATTTATCTTTCAATGGATTTTAGTTGCTTTTAATAATTTTAGTTTGTTATTGAGTTCAAGTTAAATCATCAGTAAAATTCAATTGTGTTTGAAGTTGACATGAATGTTTCAGAAGAAAGTTCTGAGAAGGCATTTTAAGAAGGAAACTGTTTATCAAGTTTGAAAGTGATATGAGTTTATGAGCACTTTGTATTGTTATAACTTTTTGAACTTGTTCTGGAAAAAATAAAAGAAAAAAAAGAAAAGGCTAATCACAGCTTCATGAATGAACCTTGGATTAGGTTCATTCCTATCAACTTTTCTACATGTGACAAAACTAGAGAAAATAATGTTCAGAAATTTATCCTCAAGAATTGCAGTATGGTTGTATTTGATTTTGTTTCTTCCTTGTATGACAAAATGAAGCCAATTAATGTCACTGCTGATCAACCATCAATTGTGCATTCCGATGATTGTTTGGATTATCCGTTGAACACCAATAGCAAACTAGCAGTGCCACCATTACTATGTTCACCCTTATTAATAAAAAAATTGTGTTCTCCATTACTTGTAATTTGAGACATTAGAAATTTGATCAAAGATTATACTCTTTTCTTTGTTGGTTAAACAATGATGAATATATAGAATGTAAATCAACTGGGGGAGGGAAAAATAACTGTATTCTTCTAGTCCTACACTGAGTCACAGTTACAACATTTTTCGCAGATAAAACTGATTCTTATATTTCTAGAGGGGAGGATTTACTCATGATTATAGTCAATGTTTCTGGTACAAGACGTTGAAAGACTAACTACTCCTTTCTAAAATTGATGGCTTTATTTTTCGTTGTTATTCCCTGAAGTCATTGGCTTCATCATCTTCTTAGTGAAAGAGGCTATTTTATCTATACCGTAGGCTTGGAGAAATAGCAGCATGTTATTCTATTTGTGCTTCTTGTTGTGACGTCCAATCAAACTTTTCATTCTGATCCATTTCTTATCTTAATTACAGCTATAATTTAAAAAAGACCAATCTGCCCTGTGGATTCTCTTTCTATGCACAAAACATTTTATCCAAATTCCGTAACTTCAAGTTTTGAATATTTTACTCAGTGATTTCAGCGCATCTCATTATAGTTCTGAAATGGTGTTTTGTTCAGTAGTTTCATCAGATAGTGATTCATTGTCAACTAGTTAGATAATAGCACATATGCCACGAGATCTTGCATGCTGAAGATTGTCATATTGTTATCATCATGAAAAGTTTATGAAATCATCTAGTCACACTTTCACTATATTTTCAAATTATCTAATAATAATCTTTTTTAATTTGTTTCAAAGATTATAAACTGAGTACTAAATCATTATCTACCATGATTATGAAGAGTATGCAACTTGTCTTCTCCATTCAAAATTTCCTTTATGCATGAAAAGATTTCGTCTCCATGATATCACAACTATATATGTGGTTTATTAATTTTATTAGGGGTCTTGTTAATCATAACTTCTAAGTCCTAAAATTCTTATTTCATCCATCTTGTTTACTGAAGGCTCACTGAGTAGGTCTGAAGGAGCAACTCCAAAATAATGGCTCTTAAGAGAGTTTGAATCCAACCAATGGATATGATATTAGGCATTAAGAAATATTAAAGTTAGACTCATTTCATTTCATCATTTTTTATTGCTATGGTTTTTATAAATTTTCTGTAACCATATGATGATTCCTGTATAAAATAAAGCTTATTTGCTCTAGATATATTGGAAAAGGAAGAGAGAGAGAGGCTAAACTTGAAGGTTAATGGACACCTTCCCTCCCATGTTCTCAATTTTGGTACTTTGAAGTGATTTTGATTGATTTTCATAGAAACATGAGTTTAGTTTAATTGGGAATCTCACAAGATATATTTTCTTTCAAGGTGGAGATTTGTGTTTTTATTTTATTTTTTATTTTTTTATTTAACTTAAGTTGATATTTAGAACGCAAGAACAATCCCATCTAAAGAGAATGCGAGAACAGGATATTGAATGATCATCCCAACTTTAAACCTGATTCATGGCTACATTTGTTTGTTTTCCAACCTAAACTTAAATTTGGATTTTGCTTTGTTTGTTTTCCAACCTCAACTTAAATTTGGATTTTGTTTGTACTTAACTGAGCCCTAATTCCAATCTGGTTGGACTGCTGAAGTTTGTTTCAACATAACTTTGATATATCTTCTTGCAAGGTTCCATTTCTCTAATGTGGTTGCTTTTTGTTCTTGAACTTATCATCGTTTCTTCCCTTGTCTAATTCACATTCACTTTTGACAACGCTCTGTTGTCTTGTGAACAGAGCATTCTCTCGCCTATCCATAAAAATTTCTTCTTTGGATTGATAAGGCTGGATACATGGCCATTCATGATCACCTTAGGCTCTAACAAGTATAGGCGAGCTCCCTGGAGCTTTCCTTAAAAGCAAAGTTCCATTTTTCTATGACTAGAACCAGCTCCCTTATCACAAGAATACTTAAGAGTTGATGGGTAGTTTTAGCCTAACTCTTCTTTCAAGTGTTCATGATAGTGCATCATACATAGAGGAACCTTTTAGGATTTCTGAAGCACTTCAATATCATAGCACAGAAAGAAAATATTTACATTTGCAATGGCATTGAAAAAAAGCCATGGACTAAAGAAGGTAATATTTTCTACAAATAATGGTCACAAACTTAGGATAGAAGTTTTCTTATGTACTTCAACAATTCCAAGTATGAGTTAAATTTTCCTCTATATGCCTATGGGTTTCTGCATTGAAATGATAAAGTAAATCAAAATAAACCATGTTAAAATTTTAGAACATTGCACATCATTCTAAATGAACTTTATGGTGTTGTGTACTTCGCATATCCTTGAACCTTCTGTTTAAACATGCCCATTTTCTGAACCATGTGAATGAATATTTGAAGTCATTTCAGATTGTATTGCATTACAGGCTGTGCAGTTGCTTGCTAGGGGGTTTTTCCCTAGTTTAGGATATGAATTAGTCACTTTGATATTTAATCATTTATACCACTTGATAAAATGTAGGTTGAGAACCCTTGCTCAATAAAGTCATCAAAGTGAATGATGCATATTAACTATGAAAGTTATTTTCAGTGTTCTAAGTGTTGAAAAACAGCATCAATTTATCGTAAGCATGATAGCTTTATTCTCTTTTTCCCTTTAATATAAACCTCATTTACTCTCAACTCAAATTGCTTGTCTTAAATCTTTGTTTCTGTAGTTGGTGATTAAACATTCTTTCAGTTTGACTCTTTCTCCTTTCAGACCTTGATCTGTATTGTGTACTTTCTATGTGAAGAGGTACCTTGCTGATTCATTTGCTAAAAGAGGAGACAGCTTATTGATCAAATTTCTTTTGAGAAAAGGCGGACTGTTGATTTTCACAACTTGATAATGGATATTTGGATTTGGTTTTATTAGTTTGCATTCTTTGATTCTTAATTCCAAACACTGAAGTGTTCCTTTTTTACATGTAGCTTCCACAGATTCGTTTCTTGTTGTCCAGAATGATGGTGAGGATCCACTGAAAGTGAATATTACAATCGTAGATATTGAGATTGCTATCCCAGAGATACAAGTACCTAAACACAAAGCCAAAAAGGTTCAGTTCCAAACACTTTGTTGCTTGACTTTTGCTATTCTTTTTTTATCATTTGAGACGACTAGTAGGAAAACACTACGATGACTAATATACTTTGTTCTATTTCTTTTTTAATTTTTAATTTTTTTAGTATCTTTAAAAAGAATAATAGGCCAAGCAAAAGTGAGTTTTAACATAATTAACCTTGCTGAGGCTTACTTTTTCATAAGACATTGGTCAGTTGTTTTTTATTCTAATCTAGCTTGGCCTTTGATTGATCTTATTACTTTTTTTCTCCCAGATCAAAATCATGGCAAACATTGAAGGAAGTCCATCTATAATAATAAAATCTGGAATTGGGAAATGTACAATTCCCATTGGATCAAAGAAACAAAGTAGTGGATTTTATAAGCAGTTAGCCACCCATTTATCCCCCATCTATGGGGCCTACCTATTGTTTTTTACATTTCTGATTGTTGGAACGGTATGGGTTTGTTGTAAGATTGGGAAAAATGAATGGCATGATGGTGGAGTCCGGTATCAAGAACTAGAAATGGGGCAACCGGAATCCCACTTGGCTAATGATGTGGAAATGGCAGTAGGATGGAATGAAGGTTGGGATGATGACTGGGTTGAGCAACAGGAAGTGAAATCACCGGATGAACATCTAACAGAAAATGTTGCAACCAATGGACATAATTCCACAAGTTCTGATAAAGATGGATGGGGAAATGACTGGGATGATTAGAGCAAGAATAAGATTGGAACCCTTGGGTTAGAAAGATGACAAGGAGGAAACAGAAACAACAAAAAGGTTAAACAAAAGAAAGAAACAAAAAGGAAGATCAATAGATGTAGAAAGGAATGGAAACTGCGGCAGGATGTAGATGTAAAATTGAGTTTTATTATTTCTATGTTTAAGCTAATGTGGAAAGCAGGTTGAGATATATATAATGTCATATTGGAAACAATTTTGGTACGTCAAACAAGTTTGTTACTCTTTGAAATTTGCAGGCTTGTTTCACCTGAATTATATTATATGCAAGAATTAGGTTACCAATTCACTGACCAGAAGTTCAGTTTCTTCCACAGAATATAGGTGATTAATAAACCCTTTTGCACATTGTGGCTTATTTTAATAGTTGATATCATTTTATCAGGATGAAAACAGAGACTGAAACCAAATCAAAACACTGAGAAGTTGTTAGCAGTTGGAAAGGCTAAGAGTACATGTGAATTCACAACTAGTTGATACATGGAAGTTGCTTCCAGGAATTTCACTCTATGGCTAAGGAGAATTTTTCTCACAAAAGCCTCAATAATCTCTTGGAAAATAGATAGAACAAAGCTGCAAATGCGCCTTTTGATATGTTTAATTAAAATCAAGTGGGTATCTGTTGGAAAGAGTGAGCTGCCCTTACCCCCCCACCCACCAATCCAATATCATTTGCTCTCTTGTTTCAACTACTATGTGCTTGAAAAAAGCTGAGAGGTATCATTTAGCTTCTCAATAAAGAAGGAGATTCTAGAAAACAACATTGAAAAGAAAAAGAAAACCACAAGGAAAGTGTGGAAGTGGAAATTACTTTATATATACAATTCACCTTAACCAATAATGCTTGCTGTTCTTTTCATGTATTTTATGTTTAAAAGATTACAGCATACAGCTTTTAATACCTTTTTTGTTTTAGTGCTACCATCTTTGATCATTAAAAAATAAATACACCAAATACATGATTATTAAATATGGAATTGAATTCTTAATTTGATGCCCAAATGTGCACTAGTGGAGCATAATTCAGTTTGAAGAAGCATGGACATGGTGGACTTGTTCAGTAGGGCTCTGTAATGTTAATTTATCAAATTCATAACATAGATGCTTGATCATAGAGATTTAATACATGGGAGATAGCAAAAGATACCATACTATGGTCTCAATCAGCTTTCAAGTGCAACAAAAGAGTAGGTAATTTCAATCTGTCACTGCCTGTAACCAAGAGGACTTTTAATATTCCATCCTTGGACAAAAAACAGGATTATTAAGGACCCATGTGCTAGTTGATGATGACATGTTAAACTATGAAGTTCTGTAGGGCCCATAACCATTTATAGAACCTCAAAGCTGACTGCACTAGAGAGTGCAGACAACTCATTTCTTCCAGCACATGGTCATGAAAATTTTTATTCTTTGACTCGGAAGGCAGCTTTTTTCTAAGTATAAATTTTTTTACTCTATGAAGACTAAAGAAGAATAGGGGCAAATGAGATTTGTTGTGTTGAAATGTAATTAGCTTAAGAAAATCCTTTGGAAACAAGAACAGTTTAGGACAGTCTAAAAAGAAACAAACAAAAGATACATTTAAACAAAGTTATTATTAGTTACTAAAGACAAAGGGTGCCAAAATCTAATATATAAAAAAGAATGCTCATATTCCGACAGCATCATGTTGTTTGATATTACATTTGCATGCCTTAAAGCATGCTTTATCCGTGAGGCATGGGTGATGGGCTCTTTCTTTCTTTAACCCTACCTTTCACTTTTTCTATTGAGGTTTCTATGGTCCTTTCATTATATTATTAAGCACTGAGATTATTTGCTTCAAAGGGGGTGTTAGGAATCTTGGGAGTCCTTAAATCACTTTATGGAAATATTTTAATGCCCTTCACTGTTACTAATTGCTATCGTTGACAACACAATCTTGATAAATAAACAAGCTCTCTTTATTTGGAGAGTTCAAAGAGTCAAATTTGCCATTCACTGAAAAAGTGAAGCACTAGATAAACTGCGATACAGGACTTGTGCCCAAAGTCTGCAACCATGGAGTCAACACAAGCATTGAGAACTATATACTTCCTGTGGAAAGTTTTCAGCTTGTCTGCACCAGCTGGAGTTACACGAGCAAGGCATTCACTACCAAAGTAAGAATGTTGGCCAGAAACAAGAAATCCACAAGGAAGTTCATATCAAAATGCCTGAATGATTTTCAGCTTGTCTGCACCAGCTGGAGTTACACGAGCAAGGCATTCACTACAAAGTAAGAATGTTGGCCAGAAACAAGAAATCCACAAGGAAGTTCATATCAAAATGCCTGAATGATTTACAATGCAATCAAACAAGTTTCAGGCTTAGTGCCTCGCAAACTTATAGTCAGAAATCAGTGCAATTATAGCTAATAACTAGAAACAAAAGCAAAGGCCCAGTGGAAGATGAAGATAAGTAGCAATAATATAGCCGGTGAAAAGGAATCCGGTAACTTAACTGTAACATTGAGAAGAAACTACAAGCATAAACTGAAAATAAACAAGAGAAGAACCAACCAATACAAGATAAATAAAAGGAAAGAACTTCCAACAATGAAGTTTATCCTCTTTGATCAATTGAACAAACCGGATTCCTCTTCGCCGGATAACCCATAGTAAATCCTTAACTCTTTAATTTTTAATTATGGTTTCACATTCATCCCAACTCTTCTTGTCCTTCTGAAGGGCATCTGATCAGCTCCAATATATTTACTACCTCTCCCATATCTGGCCTGTTTGATGGCACTTGTGAAGTGCAAATCAATCCCAATTTCATTACTGGAACTGCCTCATCAGCTGGGAAATTCCCTTGGAGCCTTTCATCAACACATTCTTCTATCCTTCCTTCCTCCAGTGCTCCTCTGACCATGTCACAAAGCACCACCACATCATCTTCCATGTACTCAACAGGCCTCTTGCCAGTAACAACCTCCAGTACCAAAACCCCAAACCCATAAACATCACATTTCTCAGTTATCTTTACTGTTCTGCATGCAAACTCAGGTGCCATGTACCCTAGAGCACTCTGAATCTTACTGCTTAAAACATAGCGGTCTAGCATTGGTAACAATCTTGCCAAGCCAAAATCTCCCACTTTTGGTTCACCCGAACTGTCAATAAGGACATTACTTGATTTTATATTGTAGTGGATGATGTTTGATTGGTGCAAATGAGCCAGGCTTTTCGCTGTCCCAAGAATTATATTGAACCTCTCGTTCCATGAAAGAAAATTTCCAACTGATCCCTCATGGAGATGCTTGTACAAACTCCCTCCAGAGACAAATTCATATATCAAAAGCTGTAAGGATGGTGTCCAGTAATAACCTTCAAGTGCCACAAGATTTTGGTGCCTAACTTTTCCCAATTTCTTAACCTCCCTCTCAAAATCTTCTTGGGACTTGACAAGACTTGAGACAGTGAGCTTCTTGATGGCCACTGGATGCCCATCTTGAAGAACAGTCCGATAGACTGCTCCGAACCCACCACGTCCAAGTTCACAATCCTTGTTAAGCAGAGCATGCGCTCCTGTGCTGAAGTTGGGATCACCTGAGAACATGACGAGCTTGCCAGAATTAGCATCAGTGGTGGGGGAATGGCTAAAGTCATCACCTGCAGATAATGTCTGGGCAGCTGCAGATCGTGACGTTGAGCGAACACGGAGGTTGAGCACAGTGATAGCAATAACTCCAACAACAATGACAGCAGCTGCACCAATGGCAATAAGAGCAGATATGCTTAGGATGATTCTTTTGTGACCAAGGTTTTCAGGAAGCACGTCAGGAGCAGAGTCAGAAGAAGAGTTCGGATTGAGAACAATGGGTTTGGGAAGGACTGCAGGGCAAGACTTGTTGACCGCAGCACCACAGAGGGATGGATTGCCAATGACAGAAAAAGGTGATATGGTGTTGAAGAAACCACCAGCAGGTAGTTCACCTTGCAACTGGTTATGGGAAATGTTGAAGGAGGAGAGGTTCGGAAGATTAGCCAACTGCTTGGGTAAGCCACCAGTGAGGCTGTTAAAAGACAAGTCAACATCTTGTAGGCTTGTAAGTTTTGCTATTGCGGCAGGTATTGGTCCAGTCAAGTTGTTTTGAGATAGGATCCTATGAGATCAATAGGAAAGAAACAAACAAACAATAAAGAAATATTCATTAGAATGAAGACATCACACCTTCTTTCACCAAAATACACTTTTTTGGCAAAACGGCAACAAACGGCAACAACCGTCAAAGCATCAAGGAACTTTTCTTGTTTCTTAATTTAGATATCAAGCAATAACCCCAGAAAATAGAATCGTCTCATTCATTTAAGTTGTAAGGAACTCTAAATTTCAAATCCTAACAACTAATTTGACAAAAAGATACCATGGTGCATGCAACTATACTTTTAAAGAGTAGATGTTTCTTCAATATGTCAAATCTTCAAAAGAAGGCATCAACTTTCACTGCAGAGGGATTAAGTTATCTACTACAGCAACTGTTATGGTTTACCACGAATTTGAGGATGCAAACACAGGAAGCGACCTAAGCAGTGTTCACGATCATTAACTAAGTTTGGCCTAAAAAATTTAATAATGAACGAGAAAGCAAAAATAAGAAAAGGGAAAAAGAGACGTAACAAATAGAGCTTACAAAGTTGTTAGTGAAGAACAGTTCCCAATCGAGCTAGGAATTTTCCCTGTCAGTAAGTTCCTCTCCAGCCTCAGTTCCTTCAAAGAAAAGGCTCCTCCAAATTCCAGAGGAATGCTCCCATTTAGCCTATTCTCACTCAAATCAAGAATATATAATTCCTTCAACTCTCCAATGGTCCCTGGAATAGGACCCACAAGAGAGTTCACTGATAGATTCAAGAACTGCAAGCTGCTCAAAACCTCAATAGAGGATGAAAATTTTCCAGAGAACTTGTTAGCTGATAAATCTAAAACTTGAAGCTTTGGAAGTGAGTTCAAACGCCCAAGCTTATTCCCCGAATGAATAACTTTCTCCGAACCCAAGCCAAAAATCCATGCAGGAAGGTCACCACTCATTGAATTCCTGCTGAAATCTAAAGCCAAAAGGTTTCCACAATTGGCCATAGATTCTGGCAAGTTCCCACTTAAACCATTACCAGATAAATTCAATACCGCAAGTGACTGAAGATTCCCGATTGAATTTGGAACCTGACCAGAGAATCTATTCCCAGAAAGATCTAAAGTCTCAAGGCCTTTCATTTCTCCAATCCAGCTTGGAAATTCACCAGCTAACAGGTTGTTCCTCAAGCTCAGATAATTACACAAGCTAAGCTTCTGCATTGTCTCTGGAAGGTACCCAGAAATCGAATTATCACTTAAATCAATAGACCTCAATAACGAGCAGCTTCCTATCCCTCCAGGAAACTCCCCAGTAAACTGATTTTTACTCAAGTTAATAGCTCTCAAATTGTTCATAACTTCAATCCCTTTAGGAATCTCACCTTCTAACAAATTATCAGACAAATCAAGCGACCTGAGCCCACTCAAATCCCAAATCCCGGCAGGTAAAGACCCTGAAAACTGATTCGAACTCAAATTTATAGATGCAAGAGTAGCACATGAACTCAAAGAACCTGGAATCTTCCCTGAAAACTTGTTCTTGGCCAAAGAAATTGATCTTAGAGACCCACATTGCTTTAAAAAGTCATCTGGGATCGACCCAGAAAAACTGTTCTCGCTCAAATCAATGATTCTAAGGTTTTCAAGGCGAGCAAGACTGGGGCCAATGCTGCCAGTGAGGTTGTTTCTTGCTAATGAGAGCTTGTGGAGGAACTGAAGCTGTAAGAGGCCACGTCCAATCCGACCCGAAAGAGAGAAGCCGTCGAGAGTGAGCTCGGTAACCCTGTTGGATCTCGGGTTGCATTTGACTGCGACCCAGTTGCAGGGAGTATCATCATCTTGGTTCCAAGACGAAAGCTTTGCCTTTGGATCTTGAAGGTCTGCTTTGAACACAATTAGACCCAACACATCGTCATTAAGCGACGGGTTTAGAGATCCCACACACTGTGAAACAAAAACCAGAAAAGTTAATAAGCTTATTAAGAGCTCCTTTTTGTTCACCATTGTAAGCTTCATTTTATGCTTTAACAAGGAAGCCAAAGAATCACTTCAAACCCATTGAAGTTTAGCTAAAAATAAGTAAAAAAAAATGAAGAAGAACAATAGAAGCTAAAAACGATTGATTGTTGGGTTCAAAAGCTATACTCACTACTACTCTACCAATAATTTCAAAGCAAAAATGGAAAATGTCAAAAAGGGTTCTCCTTTTTCTTTTTAGCTGCTAGATTTGGACCAGAGATACATCAAGAAGAGACAAAGAAGGGACTAAAAATACACCAAAAAGACAACTTTTACACTTAGCTAAATGAATGAGACACCAAAATGAAGCTCAAGTGATAGAATGAGCAAGAAGGTTTATGGTTTTCTCAATAAGAGGGAAGTGTGAAAACCCCAGAAATTTCTGCAGAAACAAAGTTTTGGCCTTTTGGGTGGTTTAAAGAACTTGAAAAACAAGCCTCGATCTGAGACTTATAAATTAAGATCCAACACCATGGCATTTCAAGCCCTGTTGGAAACTGAAATGGTTGGCTGAAGTCCGGTGAAAGAAGTTAGGTTTCCGGTGAGAGTCGCCGGTAAGTATGAGCAAGTTTAGGATATCAGATACTGAGAGAGACAGAGAGAGAGAGAGAGAAGGAGAGTGAGGGGACAGAGCTGTAATAAAAGAAGTAGGTGTTTTTATTAACGGGAAAATGGAAAAGGACCCAGGTAGGTGGGTAGGTGGGGGATATTAAGAGGTTTCAGACAGGTGGCAAACTTTCTGAGGACTGGACGTCCTACGTGGCATACAGGTGGTCTTGGTCTTTGAATGGCATTTTGACCTGGACGAGACAAGTGGGCTAAGGCTGAGTTGACCTTGACAGTTGCGCATATCTGCCATTGGATTGGATTTTCATTTTTAATTATGCGAAAAAATATTTAAAAATATTTTCTAATAAAATTAATTTTTCTTATTAACATGTTTGCATTAATTTTTCATAAAATGTGGGAATTTCAAATCTTTGAATACATAAAAAATTTGTAAATTTTAGTTGGTAGGGAATGGCAAATTGAGTGAATAGAAGGCAAGAAAAGGGTGAAGATTTTTGAGTTGAAGCAACTGGGCAGAGAAGCAAAGGAAAGCAATAAAGTGTAAAAAGAGAAAGCAGTTGGTGGAGATAAGGTGGCCACTGTCCACTTTCACTTTTTCTTTCTTTAAATTCCATTCAGCACATGTGTCCCCATTTCTACTGTAATTCTGATTTCTTTTTTACACTTCATTAAATGCAAATGTTCTAGGCAGAAGCATTCAGTGTAAATACATCTTCCACTGTGCTAGTTTTTCCAAATCCTATCCTATATTATGTTAGCTGTGGATGAATGTTGGTGAGCTTATATTTAAATATCTCCCCATAAAAAAAAAAAAAAAAAGAAAAAAGAAAGTGGGTGATGCTTGAAGCGTGCAGTGCAGTTTAGGGTTTTGTAATTTGAAAGTTATATTTAAATATAAAAAAGTTAAAAGAGGGAAAGTCATGGATTGAAAACAGAATGAAATGAAGCTTCACTGGTCTCTATGAGAAATAAAGCCAGACAAAAAAACGACAGGACCTTGTGGCGTATTTTGTTTTGTATCATTTGTCTTTGCTAGGGCTTGGGTCAAACTCAAACCCCACGGTCTCCCACAGTTGGCAACACTTGCCGCTCATTTCTACAAACTTCGACAGACTGTGACCATTCCTTATACTTTTTTTCATCAAACACCTTTCACATTATACATTTGCCTCTTTACAATTTTATTATTTTCATTATATTCCAAATGTTTATATGCATGTATAAATGTTTTAATAAAATTATTAAAATTAAAAAAATAATTTTATGATTAACCCATTTGATCAGAAAAATATTTTACATTGATCATTTCTTAAGTGTTTAAAACCATAAAAAAATATGAAAATGTTTCAACATATCCAAAATGGAAATGATAAATTATCCAAGGAAAAATACCTTTCATTTTCTCATATTGCAGCCATGCGCAATTTAATTTCAGAAAATAATATCAACCGTTGATGGAATAAATTACATAAAAGGAAGTTGGTAGAAATCATTATTACTTGATGAACCTGTGTTACTGGTTGGTGTGGTTTCTATCTTCATCTGTTCAAGCCCATTCGTAAACATCAAGTTATCCTCTTACAACTATAGCTAGCGTTTTTTCGGGGAAAAATGCATACTTTCTATTAAGTTTGCAAATCATTTGACTTTGAAGAATCAAAATTGCAGTTGTTTTTTTAATGGTTCATGTGGATGAGTTTGGCCCTGATAAGTTATTTAGCCAACATCAATGTTGTTTAATTTCTTCATCCTGTAGTGTATTCCTCAAACTCTTCCTTTAGTTTTTATACGGGATTCTGTGAGTTGGATTTTGATTATGAGCATTTCATGAGCACAGAATCTTTTCACTGATGGTAAGGGTGTGGCCACATTTAAGGGCATACCATTTATGACGGAAGGTGGGCCTCCATTCCAAAGGCAAGCATCAAATGATCAAAATTGGACCACAATGTAGCTTCTTATCGTTTGCTGGTTCCTATATCAGTTTTAGCCTTAAACCCGCATTTAATAAATGGGAAAGCCCATGCAGCATACAAGAGATGATTACTAAATATCAGAAGGGCCTAACTCAAGTAAAACAAATAAAATTAAGCAAACACAAGGCATGCTTTTGGGTGGGGGGAGAGGAAAGAAAGGGGAGTAGATCTATCAACATGCAGAAATTGCTAAATAGAAATCATAAGAGAGGAGGGAGGAGGGAGACCTTCCCAGAAGCACTTGCTAGAACTCTTCTTAAGTCAAAACTATCTTCAATAGAAAAAATAAAGATTCACTTAACCAGTGTCCCACATCAGGATACTCAAACATGTAGCAAACAGAGAAGAGATCACTCATTTCAATCTGCTCAGTATAATATATGCTAACATTTGCAAGAGGTGAAGGTTTAAATGTATAAATTTCCAGGTTCGGATGTAAGAAGTAGGAGTTTGTTAACATACAGATAAGTAATTGAGAATCAAGACTATCCTGAAAAGGTGCCAAAACTAAGTTCAAAGCATAGGCCAGTACAAGTGAAGAAAGAAATTGATAATGAAAATTCCCTTCAAGGCCTGTAAAGAACTGCAACAGAAAATGCCAATTGTGCACTATCAACAAGTCATGTTCCATCTTCTAATGGCTCCAACTGCAAAGCAAGTTTAGTTGGTCCTTCTGTCAGTCTTCAGCTCAAAGCTTGAATTGTTCAAGTTATCACGAATGTATTTGCTATTACTGCTTCAACTTGAAATTTTACCAGATATAGCCACACTAAGAGCTACTTCCTCGGTTTTAACCCTAATGTTAGATACAATTTTCCAAACTTGACCTTGAGTGAGTGGTTTTGTGACATTGGATACAAATTTCCAAGCGCTGACTATTTAACTCTATTTAACTCAATTTTGGGCGAGTAGCATTAACAAGAAAGAAAGTAATCAATCTGGAAAAGAAAACAAATGGACAAACTAATTACCAGGAGATAGTAATTACGATAAAGTTACAGAAAAATGAAAACAGATAGTATTTCTCACCTGAACTTTCCTTTTAACCTTTGGTAAATCGAAAGCAAGCGACCCTGTTTAGATTGCAAACCCCATCTACTCATAAATAACCTGGAAAAGAAAACAGAGAAGGAATGGATGATTAGAGTAAAAGAAATTTCACGTTTTTGTTTGAATTAGTTAGAGGAGAAAGGAAAACAGATGATGGCTAAACTTACTTATGTGTAGGTTTGCGATATGAGAAATCTTTGACCACTCAGAGCCACTACCCTTGGCGCAATTTGCCCCAAGAAGGTTACAATAGAAAATAGAGAGATTCCTTAATTTGGAGAGGCGTTGCATGGCTGTGGCTGTAGGTAGATACTTCAAATTCTTACAATACCAAATTACAAGGGATTGAAGAGACGAAAGGTTGCCTAACCACTCCGGCAAAACTTCTACTCCATTGAAATACGATATAGACAATGAGTTTAGGGCAGTGAGGCTTTGAAGTTGATCTGGTAGAGACTTGATTGTACCTCTACAATCCCCATATATAGTTAAGGATTCAAGGGATGGAAGGTCTTGGATTGAATTTAGATAAGAGAAAGAATCCGACTCCTCCGAGAATTTACCAATTGTTAAACTCCTCAATCGGGTGAGCCCACCTAATATGGTCTCTGGAAATAAACTCAGACTCGGACAAAATGTTATTTGCAATTCATTAAGAGAAAACAATTCGCCTAAATATTGGGAAACAGATGCCAGCCCTTCACATCCAGATATTTTCAATGATTCCAGAGAAGCAGAGGATTTCAGCCCACTTGGAAGACAAGTTAATTTTTTACACTCTTCTATTGCAATGCTTTTAAGAGACAGGAAGGAGTGTACTTCATCAAATAATAATTCGTAACAAGATTCTATTCTCAGAATTTGAAGCGATGAAAGATTGCTTAATGGGATTTTTGTCAACTGAGGACAATAAACTCTGGTCAATTCTTCAAGGCATGGAAATACAGATGATTCGTCTCCTTCATCCACTGGGGGTGCCTTCCATTCTACTAAACTCTCCATAAAAAGAAAATGCAATCGCTTTAATGCCGGAAATGATCTCCCTCCATTGCTTGTGCTTCCACTGTCAACACCATAGAATTCACTCTCTATTCTTCTCACCTTATCCACTCCTTCTATATAAAGTTGTTTAAGACGAGGAAGATGTCCAAGTCTTGGGAGTTCTTCACACCACTTACAGTTCATCAATTTAAGTTCCACCAAATTATTGAATACAGTGAAAGAATCACCTTCACTAGAAATTTTCATCATATACAGCCATGGCGGGAACTTTTCACCCAAATAATCGTTTATCATTATTCTCTCTATGTTTGGGTGAGGCTCAAGACATTCCAACACTTCTTCATCATTGCGGCCACTTTCTCTTGTAGGACTCCATTTAAATCGCAGGGCTTTTAATTTCGTTTTCCCATGCAGATTTGACTTCCTAGCTGCTTCTTTGTCTCTCACCTCCTCAAGATGATTTATTTCCAACTCCCCGCTTAGTTGGTTTAAGTATTCTAGTTCTTCAATGCTACCTCCCCTATCTTCACCCACAACAAATAATGAGAGTGTTTCGAGACATGTTAAACGCCCCACCATAGATGGCATATGACGATCATAAGAAAATTCAATGTGACTCAAGCTGATCAGATTGCATATTTTATTTCTAGGAATCTCCTTAAGTGAATCACAGTAAAGGAATTTCAATGTTTGCAAATTGTAGAGCTTGGTTATGGATTCAGGCAACACTTTGATTTTAGTCCCTGATATGTTAAGATATCTCAAATGTTTCAACTTGCCAATTGAAGACGGCAACTCTACAATATCGTCATCATCCAAGTCCAGGGCCCGCAAGCTTTTCAACTTCCATGACTCATCAAGGAGATCATCCTTTATGAATAAACTACGCAACTTCTTAACACTATCTTTTGAAGCTGCCATTAAACTTTTTACATTTTGCCTAGTTACGTATGAACGACGAATTATGTCATCATTGCCGACCGAACAATTTTCTAAAGTCAATGTTTCAGACTTTGAAAGAGACAATGCAAGATCATGCACAAGGTCATGCATCTTGCACCATATAATATTCCTAAAATCATCCATTTCCACATCTTGCAAAAAGGAGTTCTGAAGTAAGGCATTAAAATACATGTTGCCCTCATCTTCATTAGATGACCCAAGAAGACCTTCAGCCATCCAAAGCTGAATTAATTGTTCTTTTTCAATCGTAAAATCTTTTGGGAAAATTGAACAGTATGCAAAACATGATTTCAGGTCTGAAGGCAAGTGATCAAAACTTAGTTTTAGTATAGACTCAACGTTATCCTCGTTATCAGTTGCATTCAAAACATTATTATCTTTAATTGACAACCATGCTTTCTTATCCCTTTTCAAACCCATCGTCCCACCTAAAACTTTTGCAACTAGTGGCACTCCTCTACATTTTTTGGCAATCTCCTTTCCAATTCCCTCCAAGTCTGAGGGAATTGAAGTTGCTCCACGTCCAAGTGCCCTTTCCTTCATAATAGACCAACATCCATCATCAGACAACAAATCCAGTTTATGCCTATAATGAGTAGAAGTCTCCACTATTGATGCTACTTCCTGGCTACGAGTTGTGACAACAATAGCATTTCCGTTGTTTCTACTAATTCTTACCAAACGAGTCATTAAATCATTCCACCTCTTTGATACCTCATTCCACACATCATCAAGAACAAGGATAAACTTTTTGCCCTCCAACGCCTTTGTAAGATGTTCAAGTATTGCATCAATGTTGGTCACCCCACCCATATTTCCATTGAGAGTTTGCAGCATTTCCCCTAAAATTCTTGCATAATCAAAGTGATCAGAGACACAGACCCATATTTTAAGATCAAAAAGCCTTTTTTTTGTCACTTCTTGACACACCAGTTTAGCTAAAGTTGTTTTTCCGAGGCCGCCCATGCCTACTATTGGTACAATGGTAAGAATTTGTCGGTCACAGGAACAACTCAGCAAGTTCACAATTTTACAGGCATCAGCTTCCCTTCCAACAACTGGGTTGTCAAGGACTGAGTCTGTCAACCGATCCAAATTGATTCGAGGCATTATTCTATCTCTAGATAGGACTTGAAGTCCAAAACCCATAGCTTCATTCCTAATCTTATTCAACGACTCATTTATTTTCCTAACTTTGTGGACCATTTTGACATGCCATGCAGTCTTTTTGACATAACGAGCGCCTCTGGAGAATGAAAAAAAGTTGCGTACCTCCCTTTCTAGTTGGTCTTGCATCTCAACCTTTCGTCGAAGATCCTCGTACGCTAATTCATCGAGCACGTCTTCAGCATCATAAGCTACATCTTTGAGCTTCTTCAGCCAAAGCCTCACAGATGCTTTCTTGGTTTGTTGTTCCTCTGCATCTTCAAGCACAGCACGAATCATGGTGAGGGATTCTTGAAGGCCTTTCAAGTCGTCCTTTAGATTCCAAGCAGTGATGATTTCATCAGTCATGAGCGAAGCCACCCTGGACAGAGTTGCGTCCACCACTAAACTGAGGATCAATTCAGCCATAGTCTGTTTCTGGCAAAGATGAGAGGAGTGAGTTGAAAAGTACAAAATGGTAGAAGTAGAGGTAATTGTGCAAGGGAGCAGTGCAGCTAAATTAATTGGAGACGGAGACTGCCATCGGCTGGTCAATGTCAATGGAAAATCTATTTTTTGAGGCTCTTTTTGGAAGAAATTTACAAGCCCCTTGTACACAAATATAATTTTTTTTCTTCATTTCCTTTCTCTTTCAAACAATGCCTTGCTGCCACTTTGCTATGGTGACATAGATGGATGAGGGGTGAAGTCAATTGTCAGTTTGTTACCATTCTTTTGATAATGATGTTAATTATTCATGGCTGATTGGAGCCAGCTCATTTTGAAAGCCACCAAACTATGCAAAAAATATCAACTGTCAATTAGCAACTCTGAGATTTAGAAAATAAGAAATAAGAATAATCAAATTCTTAAAAGAGGAGATAATTTAGAAAATCTTCAAATTTATTGAAAAAGAATTTCCACTATATGATTCAAATATAGATTTAAAACAAAATATATAAAATTAATAGCTTTTATTTGAGTGATATTGAAATGATTTCTACAATTCTATAGTTTCAAATTTAAATTCAAGTCAAAACTGAATGAATCAAAAAAATTATATAAAACTAATTTTGAGATTTATAGTTATTCTTATCAGAGATAAAAACATTAAGCAAGTAATTTCAATGTCCCTCAAGATTGAATATCTTAATAATAATCTACTTCTAGTAGAAAATAGTTTAGATTGTAGTCATATTCACATACACATATCAAGGACTTGAGAACTAAAACATGGAGAATTGAATAAAACTAAGGGCTGCTTACTACATACACACAAGTTAGGTTCATGGGCTGCTATAGGAGGTGAAGGAAAGATTGAAGACTTTAATCAATACCAGAAAAGTTGATGGTGATGATGGGTAGCTGTTGTCCTTCTCTTTCTCCCTTCAATCAAGCAATTGTTGTCTTGAGAAAAATGGTGGTTAAGCTTTCTCAAGGAAGGAACTACTGTTTAGGAAGTAGAATAGTTGGTGAAAGACAAAATTGATTGGAAATTTGAAGAAATTGGTCAAAGAAATTTGGTTATAAAACCTGAAGCTCTCCCCAAAACCTTTATAAATTGAATTTTCCACGTTCTGATCCATCTATTATTATTTAAAAAATTGATGTGTTACAGACTTGCTATGCATATTTTGTCTTCCCTGTGATATGCTAATGCTAGTACCGATAATAATTTTATTATCTGTTGCAAGCAATATTGCTGGTTGGTGTGCTTTCCAACTTGTTGGAGTAGCTGGGATTCTGTTCAAGCCCATATGTAAACATCAAATTATCCTCTTGCAACCATAGTTGGAGTATTGAGGGCAAAATGACATGCTTATCATTAAGATTGCACTTGTTTTCTTAATGGTTCATATGGATGAGTTTGCCATTTAGCCAACATCAATGTTGTTTAATTTCTTCATCCTGTAGTGTATTGCTCAAACTCATGTGGTTTTCTGCTGAAAATATTGGTCTTATGTATAAATGTCAATGTTTCATTTATGATTGATGGCAAACCAGAAGACGTCTAAAATCCAAAAAAGCAGCAGTTGGAGAAAATAACACCGTTATGTGGCTCAGACTTCCAATTTTCTTGTTATGAGGTCCTGCTTCATTTATGTTGTGTGCATACTTATCTTAGCCTTTATCTTAGGTATCAGACTTCTCCATCATCTTCTCATTAATTAGGATCATGTTCCATAGTTTTCTGTCTGGTTCCTGGCCCGCTGCAGGTGACTATCAATTAATTAGATGATGTTATTCAATGAGTATGCCGACTGTTTAAATTTAAGGATTGTACCAGCCATATTTCCTTCCTAGTTCCTAGTAGATATGACAAAAATTTTGGATGTTCTCATATTACACCATTAATGCTGTGGTGATTGATTGTACAAGCCATGCTGTGGGGGCCGAGATCTATCAACATGCAGAAATCGCTAAATAGCAACCATCCTATCAAGGGAAGACGATTATCAACAATACAGAAATTGCTAAATATCAATCATAGGAGAGGAGGGAGGAGTGATAACTTCCCAGAAGCACTTGCTAGTATTCTTCCAAAGTCTAAACTGTCTTCAATGGGGAAAAAAAAAGATTCACATGATCAATGTCCTACTTCAGGATACTCAAACATGCAGCAAACAGAGGAGATGAGATAATTCATTTCAATCTGCTCAGTATAATATATGCTAACTTTTTCTAGAGGTGAAGTTTTAAATGTATGTATTTCAAGACTCAAATGTAAGAAGTAGGAATTTATAAACATATAGATAAGTAATTGAGGATCAAGATTATCCTGAAAAGGTGCAAAAACTAGGTTCAAAGCATAGGCCAGTACAAGTGAAGAAAGAAAATGACACTGAAAATTCCCTTCAAGGCCTGTAAAGAACTGCAACAGAAAAAGCCAGTTGTGCACTATCAATAAGTCATGTTCCATCTTCTAAGGGTTCCAATTGCAAAGCAAGTTCAATTGGTCCTTCTGTCAGTATTCAGCTCAAAGCTTGAACTGTCCAAAGCATCAGAAATGTATTTTCTATTACTGCTTCAACTTGAAATTTTACCAGACAGTCCCACTGAGAGATAATTACTGGCCATAATCTCCCAAACTTCATGATGGCAAAGAGCCCAAGCTGTGATTTGAAGTTCTTGTTGGTTGATGAAAGCAAGAGTAACACTGCTTATCAATCTGTTCCCTGTAAATGTCCAGCATAATCAATATCAGGAACTGGTCTTAGTAATTCATAGAATTTGGGTTTAGGAACAATTGAAGCCCATATATTTTAGGACGAGTACCATTTTGGTTTTCCCAGCGATGTCTAATGAATGCGGAAAATTCCAGAAGATATAATGGCTGTGCATCCAAAACTATCTTGTATTCTCTGAAACAAATGGATAGATCATCAGACTCATTCTAAATAACAGAAACTTAAAATAGACCCGCTGGCGGTTCTATAAAAATATAAATTTAGGAGTTTAGTTACATACAATACCTCAAAATTTTTTATTGTAGAGGACTGCCTACCAACATTTTCTTGCCCCCAGATTCCGAAAGAATGCAACCTTCGTGGAAAGAAATCAAGATAAACATGAGCAACCACAACGAAATGTCCTGATTTCAAAGCTGAAGGAAAAAAAAATGAAGTGAAATTTCCAGTTATATTATTTCAAGAATGTAAAAGCAAAAGTTAAGGCATGAAAATTTTCTATGAGCGTACAGTATCTTTAAGCACATAAGTTCCACTGACAAGTTGCAACCTCAAACGATGAAAACTTTCTCAGCTGGGATATTTCCTTGAAAAATCACATAACACTTCAATGCAACTTTACAAGGTATAAACTCATTCACTCAACTAAGCCTTTATCCCAAAGATTTGAGATTGAATATATGGATTCGCTTTCTCCACTCTAAACGATTTTTGGTTAAATCCTCAGAAATGTGTAATGCTTCTAGGTCATGTTGTACTACTCTCCTCCAAGTCAATTTAGGTCTACCCCCTTTTTTCTTTCTATCCTATGCTCTACTTGTCTAACTGGAGCCTCTGTATGTCTACGCTTCACATGACCAAATTATCTCAATCTCCCTTCTCTCAACTTATCTTCAATTAGCACCCTCCTACCTTTCTCTAATACTCTCATTACAGACTTTATCTAGTCTAGTATGGCCACTCATCCACCTTAACATTCTCATCTCTGCAACTCTTATCTTAGACGCATACAACTCTTTCAGTGCCCAATACTCACTACCATATAACATAGTCGGTCGTATAGCTGTACGGTAAAATTTTCCTTTCAACTTATTGGGAATTTTAGGATCACATAAAACTCCCGTGGCACGTCTCCATTTCAACCATCCGCCTTTAATCCTATGACTAGCATCCTCCTCACATCCCCCATCTACTTGAAGGACTGAGCCTAGATATTTAAAGTGATTACTTTAGGACAGTACCACTCCATTCAAACTAACTCTTTTCCTATCACCAGTTTGACCTTCACTGAACTTGCAATGCATGTATTCTGTTTTCGTTCTACTTAACTTAAAACCCTTTGACTCTAGAGTACTTCTCCAAAGCTCTAGCTTTCTATTGACTCCTTCTTGTGTCTCATCTATCAGAACAATATCATTCGCAAACAACATGCACCAAGGAATACTCTCTTGTATGTGTTTCGTCAATTCATCTAAAACTAATGTAAAAAGGTAAGGGCTTATGGCTGATCCTTGGTGCAATCCAATTGAGATAGGAAAATCTCTTGTGTCCCCTCCCACTGTGCGCACAATAGTAGTTGCTCATTTATACATATCTTTCAACACTTGTATGTACCTAATAGATACCCTCTTTTGTTCTAATACATTCCATAAGACATCTCTTAGAACACTATCATAAACCTTCTCCAAATCAATAAAAACCATGTGTAGATCTTTCTTCACATCTCTATATTTCTCCATCAAGCTTCTAATGAGAAAGATCGCTTCCATAATTGAACGACCGGGCATGAAACCAAATTGATTGAGAGAGATAGAAGTATCATGACGTAGTCGATGCTCCACAACTCTCTCCCACAACTTCATAGTATGGTGCATGAGTTTAATGTCTCTATAGTTTGAGTAACTCTGTATGTCTCCCTTATTTTTAAAAATAGGTACTAAAATACTCCTCCTCTATTTATCAGGCATTTTCTTTGAGTTTAGAATCTTATTAAATAATTTAGTTAACCATGCCACTCCCATATCTCCCAAACACTTCTACACTTCAATTGGTATTTCATCAGGTCCACAGGCTTTACCCACTTTCATTCTCTTAAGTGCTTCCTTTACTTCTAAAGATCTAATCCTTCTAGTATAATTCACATTCTTTTCTATTGTTCTATAATCTATATTCACGCTATTACCATTTTGACTATTATTAAAGAGATCATTAAAATAATTTCTCCATCTTTCTTTAATGTCCTCATCTTTCACGAACACTTTTCCTTCTTTATTCTTAATGTACCTAACTTGATTCAGATCTTGACATTTTCTTTCTCTCCTCCTTGCTAATCTATAAATATCTTTCTCCCCTTCTTTAGTTCCAAGTTTCTCATATAACTTTTCAAATGCATGTGCTCTTGCTTTACTAACTGTCTTTTTTGCCTCTTTCTTTGCTATATTGTATTGTTCATATGCCTCATTATTATCACATTTAGGTAATTTCTTATACCATTCCCTTTTTCTCTTCACTGCCTTTTGTACTTCCTCATTCCACCACCATCTCTCTTTTGAGGGTGGTCCATGTCTTTAGACTCTCCAAGTACTTTTCTAGCTACTTATCTAATCTTTAATGCCATCTGTATTCTCATATCATTGGCCTTTATATCCAGCTTCCATACTTCGAACTCGAGAAGCTCATTTTTTAACATCACTTACTTTACTCCTTTGAACTCTCACCACTTTGTTCGAGTTACACTATTTCTTCTGACCTTACTTGAATTGTTCCTAAACTTGAGATCCAAGACCACCAACCGATGTTGACTTGTTAAAGCCTCTCCTGGAATGAACTTGCAATCCTTGCATAGAACTCTATTTGTCTTCCTCGTTAAGAGGAAGTCTATTTGGCTTTTATGTTACCCACTTTTGAAAGTCACTAAATGTGACTCTCTTTTTATAAAGTAGGTATTTGCTAGTATTAGGTCGTATGCCATAGCAAAATCCAGGATACTTTTTTCCTCCTCATTTCGACTGCCAAAACCAAAACCTTCATGAACATTCTCGTAACTTTATCTATCACTTCCTACATGTCCATTCAAATCTCCACCAATGAAAACATTCTCTTCATTCGGTATGATTTGCATTAAATCATCCATATCTTCTCAAAACCTTTGTTTACTCTCACTATCTAGTCCTATTTATGGGGCATAAGCACTAACTATATTTATTATTTCTCCTTCTAGTACTAGCTTTACTAGTATAATTCTATCTCCTACTCTTTTCATAGCTATTACTGCATCTTTCAATGTCTTGTCTATGATTATGCCCACTCTGTTCTTGTTTCTCTCTTTTCCGATAAACCACAGTTTGTACCCTGAATTACCCACTTCCTTACTTTTCTCTCCTACCCATTTAATCTCCTGAATGCAAGCAATATTCACTCTTCTCCTTTCCAAGGTATCCACAAGCTCCATTAATTTTCCTGTAAGTGATCCAACATTCCAAGTACCAACCCTGATCCTCCTCCTATCCTGCTCCTTCCTAATTGGTCTTCTTTTATGATATCTTCTATTGTTTTCTATGTCTATCTTGTGTTCTGTTCCACTATCTGTTCTACTATCTGTCCTATGGACTAACTTCTTTACCCACACCCGTCCATGATGTGGGAACCCTTGCTCACATAACATTACACCCGAGCGCCGGCATGGCGCGTTGCTTTCGGTGAACGCCCTACACCCTTGCATATTTCTCACTACACCCGGGCTCCGATGTAGCGCGTCGTGAGTAGAGGACGCCCTAACGTTTATATCATTTAAATCCATATCATAAGGTGTGACGAAATTTTTACGCTAGTTATCACCTACCGCAACCCTCCTCCTTTATCCGAGCTTGGGACCGGCTAAGCGCAAACTACTTAGACGGAGTTCACAAGGCATAAACTATGTTACATTTATTTATCATATTTATATTTTTTTCCAAACAAATGAAAAATTATTTGAATTGAATTCTAGCACGAGAATCATGTCAAACAGGGTGTTGGTCTAAATTCTGACATCAAATGAAAAAAGAGTACTTAACTGCAGTGGGCAAGTATTTCATCATTGAAGCTTAGTCATTAATTATTTGATAAATTATCTTTTATGCTTCACTGTGTCTACTCTGACAACTTCTTGAAAGACAAGTGTCAAAGCTACTGCCAGGACAACCAAATAATAGAAAGAATGCAATCTTTCATCCACAAAATAAATTTCACTTGACATCCAATTATCATCTTATTTGAATACTTAGGCGTACAAATATAAATTATGAATGGAAATGATAAATTATCCAAGGAAAAAGTACCTTCATTTTCTCATATTGCAGCCATGCCCCCTTCGAATTTCAGAAAATATTATCAACCATGCCCCAATGATGGAAAAGACTGCATAAAAAGAAGTTTGTAGAAATCATCATTGCTGGATGAACCTATATTTTAAAGTTTGTGAAATTCTGAGTGAATACAGAATTACATAAATGGAACATATCATAAAATGATGGAAGAACCATAGCATATGAGTTTGAATAAGATAAGTCACACCTAACAATGGAATTGGAAAATGCAGCAAGTGCAGGAGACGGTACTTGCATGTGAAAGGCAATGTGATAGCCTATATCTTGTGCATTTGATTGATTTATAATCCCAAAATTTCCAAAGATATCCAAGGAATCCAAGAAACTCATTGACGAATTGCTGGAGAGTCAAAATATAATTAATGAAACCATAAGGTATAGAAAAATGAAAAATATATAGATAGCATTTCTCACCTGAAATTTCTTTTTAATCTTTGGTAAATCAAAGGCAAGCGACCCTGCGTAGATTTCCAACACCATTTATTCATAAACAACATCCTGTAAGAAAAATTCAGAAGTTAAAAAAAAAAAATTGATATCACACACATTTACCTTTTGCTATTAAAGAATAAAAGAAAAGAAGAATAAGAAATCATGTAAAATATTATTTGAGGAATGCAGATGAAAGAAATTGAAATACCTGAGAATTTACAGATAAAGCTAGTTCTGTGTCCGCATCAATAGAGGAGGAAAAAGTAATCACCCTGGAAAAGAAAACAAAAAGGGAATGTATGATTAGAGTAAAAGTAGGCAAACAGAAAAGGACATATTAAGCTGGGAGAAAATTTAGAATTATTTTTGCTTGTACCATTCGAATCTAAAATATGTCACGTTTTTGTTTAAATTAGTTAGGAGGAGAAAGGAAAACAGGTGATTGGTAAACTTACATATATTTGTATCTGGTATATGACAAATCTTGGACCACTCAGAGCCACTCCCCTTGGCACAATTTTCCCTAGGAACCGAACATCCAAAAATGTTCAGTTTCCTTAATTTGGAGAGGCGTTGCATGGCTGTAGCTGTAGGTAAATACTTCAAATTATCACAATTCCAAATTTCAAGGAATTGAAGAGACAAAAGGTTGCCCAACCACTCTGGCAAAGCTTCTACTCCTTTGAAAGAACATATAGACAGTGAGTTTAGACCAGTGAGGCATTGAAGTTGATCTGGCAGGGACTTAATTCTACCTCCATGATCCCCAAATATAGTTAAGCATTCAAGGGATGAGAGCTCTTGGATTGAATTCAGAAAAGGGAAAGAATCCAACTCCTCCAAGAATGAACCAACTTGTAAATTTCTCAATCGGGTGAGGCTGAGGCCGGCTAATATGGTCTCTGGAAAATAACTAAAATTTTGGCACTCCATTATTTGTAAATTATTAAGATAATGCAATTCGCCTAAATATTTGGAAATAGATGTCAGCCCTTCGCAACTATATATTTCCAATGATTCCAGAGAAGTGGAGGACTTCAGCCCACTTGGAAGATATGTTAATTTACTACACTCTCCGATTGTAATGCTTTTAAGAGATGGGAAGGAGTGTACTTCATCAAATAATAATTCATTACAAGCTTTGATACTCAGACGTCGAAGCAATGAAAGATTGCTTAATGGAATTTTTCTCAACCTAGGACAAATAAATATGGACAATTCTTCAAGGCAAGAAAAAACAGATGATTCGCCTCCTTCATCTACTGGTGGTGCCTTCCATTCAACCAAACTCTCCATATCATAAATAGACAATTGCTCTAATGCTGGAAACAGTCTCCCTGCATGGCTTGTGTTTCTTCCGTCAATGCTATAGAATTCATTCCCTATACAGCTGATCTTATGCATTCCTCCTATTTCAAGCATTTTAAGATGACGAAGATGTCCCAACCTAGGGAGTTCATCACACCATTTACAGTCCACCAAATGAAGTTCCATCAACTTATCAAATACTATGAAAGAATCACCTTCACTCAGAATTTTCATCATATACAGCCACGGCGGAAACTTTTCACCCAAATAATTATATATTCTTATTCTCTCTATATTTGGGTGAGGCTCAAGACTTTCCAACACCTGCTCATCATTGCTGCTGATTACCGCTCTATAACTCCATACAAATCGCAAGGCTTTTAATTTTGTTTTCCCCTGTAGATTTGATTTCTTAGCTTCTTCTTTGTCTCTCACCTCCTCAAGATACTTTATCTCCAACTCCCCGCTTAGCTGGTTTAAGAATTCGAGTTCTTGAATGCTACCTCCCCTATTTGGACCCACAACAAATAATCGCAGTGTTTGGAGACAGGTTAAACTCCCCATCATAGATGGCATATGGTCATCGTCATCAAATTCAATATGCCTCAAGCTAATCAAATTGCATATTTTATTTCTAGGAACCTCCTTAAGTGAATAGCACCGAAGGAATATCAATGTTTGCAAATTGTAGAGCTTGGTGATGGATTCAGGCAACACTTTGATATCAGTCCATGAGATGTCAAGATATCTCAAATGTTTCAACTTGCCAACTGAAGAAGGCAACTTTTCAATATAAGCACCATTCAAGTTTAGAGCTTGCAAGCTTTTCATCTTCCACGACTCATCAAAGACATCATCTTTTATGAATAAACTACGCAACTTCTTAACATTACCTTTTGAAACTGCCATTAAAATTGTTGCATTTTGACTATCTACATATGATCGACGAACGCATGATATGTCATCACCAATGGAACAGTTTTCCAAATTCAATGTTTCAGACTTTGAAAGAGACAACGC
Organism: Hevea brasiliensis; assembly: GCF_030052815.1. Taxonomy (NCBI): domain Eukaryota; kingdom Viridiplantae; phylum Streptophyta; class Magnoliopsida; order Malpighiales; family Euphorbiaceae; genus Hevea; species Hevea brasiliensis. Next base: position 91,289,303 of record NC_079506.1, read on the forward strand.
AAGATCATGCACAAGGTCATGCATCTTGCATGCTATAATATTCCCAAATTCATCCCTTTCCACATCTTGGAACAAGGAATTTTGAAGTAAGGCATTATAATACATGTTGCCCTCATCTTCATTAGATAACCCAAGAAGACCTTCGGCCATCCGAAGCTGAATTAATTCTTCTTTTTTAATCCTAAAATCCTTTGGGAAAATTGAACAGTATGCAAAACATGACTTCAAATATGGAGGCAAGTGATCAAAACTCAATTTTAGTATAGACTCAGTGTTATCCTTATTATCTGATGCATTCAAAACGTTATTACTTTTAATTGACAACCATGCTTCCTTGTCCCTTTTCAAACCCATCGTCCCACCTAAAACTTTTGCAACTAATGGCACTCCTCCACATTTTTTTGCAATCTCCTTTCCAATGCACTCCAAGTCTAAGGGGATTGGTTCACTTCCAAATGCCCTTTCCTTCATAATAGACCAACATTCGTCATCAGACAACAAATTCAGTGTATGACTACAATGAGTAGAAGTCTCCACTATTGATGCCACTTTCTCGCTGCGAGTTGTGACAAGAATAGCATTTCCACTGTTTCTACTAATTCTTATCAAACGAGTCTTCAACTCATTCCACCTCTCAGATTCATTATTCCAAACATCATCAAGAACAAGTAGAAACTTTTTGTTCTCCAATTCCTTTTCAAGCTGTTGAAGTATTGAATCTTTGTTGGTCATCCCACCCGTATTTGCATTGAGAGTTTGTAGCATTTCCCCTAAAATTCTTGCGCAATCAAAGTGATCAGAGACACAGACCCATATTTGAAGATCAAAAAGCCTTTTTTCTATTACTTCTTGACACGCCAGTTTAGCCAAGGCTGTCTTTCCAAGACCACCCATGCTCACTATGGGTACAATGGTAAGAACTTGTTGGTCACTCGAACAACTCAGCAAATTCACAATTTTAAAGACATCAGCTTCTCTCCCCACAACTGGGTTGTCTAGGACCGAGTCTGTCACTTGATCCAAGTCCATTTGAGGCATTATTCTATCTCTAGACAGGACTTGAAGTCCAAAACCTATAGCTTCATTCTTAATCTTATTCAATGAGTCATTTATTTTCCTAACTTTGTGGGCCATTTTGACATGCAATGCAGCCTTTTTGACATAACAAGTGCCATTGGAGAATGGAAAAAAGTTGCATACCTCCCTCCCTAGTTGTTCTTGCATCTGAACCTTTCGTCAAAGATCCTCGTAGGCTAACTCATCAAACACGTCTTCAGCATCATAAGCTACATCTTTGAGCTTCTTCATCCAAAGCTTCACTGTTTCTTTCCCGGTTTGTCGTTCCTCTGCATCTTGAAGCACATCATGAATCATGATGAGTGAGTCTTGAAGGCCTTTCAAGTCATCCTTGAGGTTCCTAGCACTGATGATTTCTTCAGTGATGAGCGAAGCCACCCTGGACAGAGTTCCATCCACCACGAAACTGAGGATCATTTCAGCCATGGTCTCTTTCTGGCAAAGATGAGAAGAGTGAGTTGAAAAAGTAGAAGTTGGTAATAATGTTAGGGGCGATCCTATAAATATGCAGTGTACATCAATTATTAGGCTGTTCAATGTCAATAGAAAAACTTTTCATGGAATAATTGTTGTCCGTTAGAACAATTATTAATTATCCAAAGACACATAATTAAGCATGACATTGAAATATGAACCATATTTTGCAGTGATTGAAATAGCATTTTCAACATAATGGAATTAAAAGTTTAAACAAGAACAAAGTGAGGAATTTGCTTTCCTTTATCAGCTTATCTCTACTGTCGCATATGGAGACATAAGCAAGTGGCATATATATGTTTTTCGAAAGTAGGAGTTGGACCCATTAAAAAGAGAAAGCATATAATATTTCACTAAGATATCAAGATAGCAGACTAATGAATGCGGACAACTGAACTAAGCTTTGTTGATTCCAATGGCTAATCCCCCCACCTTGAAGAAAAGTTGCGATTTAAAATTATTATATAATAAGAATGAATTAAGCAGGGGAAAGTATCAAACTTGGGTGTGCTAATGGCATCTTCAGAAAGAAAAGATGCTGAGATTCCATAACTCTGTCAATCCACAGGTCCTTTGAATTCTCTAGAGCCCATCACATGTGCAGTTTTAACCACCTGTGCTCAAAATAATATACGGTGAGAATGATCTTTCTAGAAGGAATCCTTCTCAAAATTGATATTAACCCTCTGATAATGTTTTCTTAATATAATTGAATTGAATCATCTCAATTTCCCCATCATTATCATCATAAAGAGATGCTAATTAAGCCACAAATACCATCAGTTCATCACAGTAATTGTAGACTTCATATCTTTCTGCTTATTACATTTCTGCCTATCCACTTCATTTTATCCTTGAAATAACAGAATCAATGTCCATTTCAACTTGTTTCATCTCATTTTAATTAAGTTATTTATATTTTTAATCTCATTTTTATTAGTTGAACTAGTATAATAATGGACTGAGGAGAGAATGAAAAAAAAAAACATAATCAGTGTCCCACATCAGGATACTCAAATATGTAGCAAAAAGACATGGACCAAAGTTGTATAAATATTCAATTATAATTCCATATGAATGAACTTTAAGCTAAATGACAATAACAGCAATAATTATCTTGATTACTCCCTTTACTTTAACATTAACAATAACAATGCAAAGTGAAAGAATATATATGCTTTTCCAAAATAGTAGTTGGAAAAGAGAAAGCATATAATATTTTACCAAGACATATATCAGCAGACTAATGAACGTGGACAACTGAACTAAGCTTTTTTATTCCAACAGCTTTCCCCCCACCTTGAAGAAAAGTTGCATGAAAATTATTGTATTAGAATGCATTAAGCAATTTGCTTTATTACATTTCTGCCTATCTACTTCATTTCATTATATCACCATCAATGTCTATTTAATCTTATTTCATTTCATTTCATTTTTATTTATTTTTTAACCTCAGTTTTATTAGTTGAACTAACATAATCATGGAATCATGGACTACATAGAAAAAGGAAAAAAGAAAAAAGATTTACCAATGTCCTGCATCAGGATACTCAAAGCCTTGCAGCCACTTTGCTATGGTGACATAGATGGGTGAGGGGTGAAGTCAATTTTCAGTTTTGTTACCATTATTTTGATAATGATGTTAATTATTTATGGCTGATTGGAGCCAGCTCATTTTGGAAGCCACCAAACTATGTTAAAAATATCAACTGCAAATTAGCAATTCTGAGATTTAGAAAATAAGAAGTAAGAATAGTCAAATTCTTAAAAGGGAACGTAATTTAGAAAATATTCAAATTTATTAAAAAAGAATTTCCATTCCATGATTCAAACATAGATTTAAAAGAAATTATATATAATTAATAGCTTTTATTTGAGTGATATTGAAATCATTTCTATAATTCTATAGTTTCGAATTTAAATTCAAGTCAGAACTGAGCGAATAAAGAAAGTTACATAAAACTAATTTTGAGATTTATAGTTATCAAAGATAAAAAAAACATTAAGCAAGTAATTTCAATGTGCTAATAACATTATAAAAAATGATGAGGAATAGTAATGTAAGGGAGAAGACAAATTATTTATTTGTATTCAGTGGTCTTCTATTTTTTCAGCTGCTACTTTATTGATCCATCTATTGATTAAGGTTTAATTTGGCTTGTTTTGTTAAAAATAAAATCTGATTAATGAAAAAAAGACAAATATTTGAAATGTTTGCAGCTTCTATAATTTGCATGACAGATAATTAACATTTTGATAATGTTTTACCAGTTTAATGCTACTGTAAAATTCAACTGCTATAAATTAATTTCAAATACCATTTTAAATAAAAATGAATTGAATCATCTCAATAGCCACATCATTATCATAATAAAGAGATGGTATTTAAGCTACAAATACCATTAGTCCATCACAATAATTGGAGAATTCATCTTGAGATACTTAAACATGTAGCCCACAGAGAGGGAACACAATATTCCCGCTTCCAATAACTCTTATATCTTCATCATTCATTCAAATCACAATTCAACAACACATTGTTACCACATTTCATTCCTTCTATTCCTTAACAAAGCTTACTAAAAAAAAAAAAATCTCATACGTCTAATAGATGCAGAAAATTCCAGAAGATATCATGGTCGTGCATCCAAAATTATCTTGCATTTTCTTAAATGAATGGTTAGATCGTCATACTCATTCTAAATGACAGAAACTTAAAATAGACCCGCTAGCAGTCCTACAAACATATAAATTTAGGACTCCAGTTACATACAGTACCTTAAAAAGTTTTATGGTAGAGGACTTCCTTCCAGCATTTTCTCGTCCCAAGATTCTTAAAAAAAGTTGGTGCAACCTTCTTAGAATGAGATCACCATAAACATGAGCAACCACCACTAGAATGTCCAGATTTTAAAGCTGAAAAATAAAAAGCTGAAGTGAAATTTCCAGTTAAATTATTTTAAGGAATGTAGCAGCAATAAGTTAGGCATAAAAGATTTCCACCAGTCTAGGTTCTGCAACTTCTGTAATTGAGTCAGCTTGATCTAATGCTCTCCAACATCCCAAGACAATGTAGCTCGCTCTAAAAACAATTGCCTTGCAATCAATGTTATTGAACTCGCATCGGACAGACGGATTGACCCAGAGAATCGGTCATAAAATCCGTCCGATTCTGTACTTGAACCGGAAATGAAGAGATCCGGATTGATCGGCCGACCCGACACTAAGTCTGCCCGCTTTCGAGCCGCACAGATCCGCTAGAACCGGGTTGGTTCAATTACGCCCCCAAAAACGACTCCACTTTTTGCGTTTCTTGTTGATGTGCCGCGTTTTCGTAATTCTTCTAACCTTTTTCTTGGGTTTTTCTAATGGCGGCGAACACTTGTGAGTTTCTCCACAATTCCCAAATCCCTAAAGACTCAAGCCCAAATTTCCTAGCCTTCGAATTTTTTGCCGCTATTGTTATCCGTCGAAGCTCATGTTCTTTGTTCATCCATCCTCACCAGTTGAAGCTTCATTGTGGAAGCCATAACTAGAAGTAGTCTTCATCTCTGCTAGTGCGCCCTGCTTTTTCAAAGCTTGTGTTTATCAAATAAAATCATGTTAATAATAGCTCCAAGAGTGCAGTAGGCTGTTGACGTGTTTGTAATTTTATGTGCGTAAATTGCAATATGCTTTTGGCATGTACAGTATATTATATGAGAATGATTGACATGTGTCCAACATTTACCAATTACTTGTAACCCAACCATCTATGTGCCCACTCACTCACAGGGAACCCTTTTATTTTCTTACCAGTGATTGGATTCTATTTTCTTGACCGAGTTTAATAACACTGCTTGAAAAATTGTATTCTTTTCTGCTCACACCAAACAGGGTGTTGGTCTAAACTCTAACATCAAATGAAAAATGTGTACTTAATGTAGTGGGCATGTCTTTTATCGGTGAATCTAAGCAATCATTTGTTATACATATCTTCTATGCTTCTCTGCGAGGCAACTAATTGGAAGACTCATGGCAAAACTACTGCCAAGACAACCAAATAATAGTAAGAATGCAATCACTTTTCCCAAAATAAATTTCACTTGACATCCAATTATCATTTTATTTGAATCATAATTAGGTGTGCATATCTATACTAACACATGAAAATTGGTGGCAATTGCGCACTGTTTTTTCTACAGTGCATGAACAGCTGCCTGAGTTCACATTGATTCTCATATTGTCCCTGTCTTTGTGCTCCAATGTCTTGGTGTTTACAGTATAATTTTGCTCATGCCCCTGTCTCGGCGTTTACAGTATAATTTTGTGCTTCAATCTATGAGGCATTTCAATCAAATCAAGAAAATTCGCACTCATTATACGTTATGCATCTCCTGTGAGTTCGTTTGATGGTTTTCATTTATTGTAGGCTCTGTCAGAGAAGCTATTTTATTTAGTCTTGTGCCATATAAACTAGGAATATTGGAAAATGCAATAACTTGGAGGATTAATGGAGCTAGCTAGCTCTTAAATGCTTATGATTTTATAAAATGATGGAAAGTGCTGTTGGGTCTTGTTCCTCAATGAAGAAGGTGATGGGAGACTACGCAGATCAAACACGTGTTTTAGCTTTGGATGACAATCTGATCCACCGAAAACTAGTGGAAAAATTGCTCAACAACTCTTCTTGTAGAGGTGACGATTCTATCTCCCTGTGTCCTCAACACACAGATCGATTAGAAATGGTGCCTGACCTGTATCAAATTCGTCCGACTTGCTGGAGTCACCATAGCATAAAAATGGGCCAAGGGCAATGCAGTATTTGGTCTAGAGAGATGCTGGAAGGAACAACTTAGACACCAGCCTAAGAAGTTTACTTCCATAAGGTATTTATGTGTTACCTGAAAGCAGGAATCATCAATCAAGAAGGAGGTTCTAGTCGTTATTATGTCTTCTGAGTTATGAGAATATCCCAACTCGTATTAACAAGTAATAAATTTGCTAATGAAGCCGTTGTTGATTTTGAAATTTAATCCTCAGTCATTATAATTGCATCAATGTACATTCAAGCGGATGGTTAGCGGAAGGAGTTCAGATGTTCATGCTAAAGCTCCTCAAGCATTGATCATGAGTATTCCATATGAATCTTATCATGATTAACTGTTAAGAGTGAATTTGCATCAGATATTTATTTTTAATGAGACAATTGCCTATTCCCTGCCTAAATCCATTAGAAGAGGGGGATAACATGAGTTTTCAATTCAATAACTTCCTTTCCTACCAATTAAAGCAAAATGCAAGAAAATAATGAACGCATGCTCTCTCTCCAAATCAAGAAAAATCAAAGAGGGGGCAAATACCAATTACTAAAATGCATATATAATGAACCTTCCCTAGCTAATACCTCCCTGGGAAAGTAGTTCCATTAATAACTAAAAAGCAAACTGAGTTGAAATTAGGCATATTAAAGAAGTTAAAAATTTCTTGGCGATGGGGATAATTGAAGGTGAATCAATGGAAATGCCTGTGGTGGTGATGGTGGTGCCTATGGTCATCCCAACCAAAGCACTGCACAACAGGGTAACAACTTACAAACAAACATCTGCCAACCCTTCTAGATATGGAGGACATCAGAAAACAACATGGCATGCATGGATTCATATATCTTCTTGTTGTGGTCTTCTTCCCTTGCAGTTGCTGGGCACGACCATGACTTCCCTTGCCCTTGCTTTTCGTCATATCCAAAATCATCAACCTAATATAAAGAAACTAAAAGCATTCAAGACCCAGAGAAAACAAGATTTCCAAGAAGTTTCAGAAACAAGATTTTCAAGAAGAATTTTCAATCACCTTAAAACTTTGAGGTTGATGAGGAGGGATTTTGTAAGGCTGGAAAATAAAGTAAGAAGAACATAATAACGTTTGGGCTTGGCATTAAATGGACGAGCAGGTGTTGTGAGTTAGGAAATATTCGCATGGCCCTTTCTCAAAAAGGAAGCAAACTAATGGTGGCTTGCGTATGCTAAGAGTGAATGTGTGCGTGATGATTAGGTGAGCTTTCCAACTAAAACTTGCCCATTTTTCTTACCTTTCTTTTGTTTATTATGGAGTTGAAGATTGATTTATTTGACTCAGATCAGTATTAGTATTATTAGTAACTAATCATGATATATAATAACTGATGATATTGCTCAACTAAGGCAGTGGGATCTATTTCTTTTATTTTACTTTTGTTTACAGTACATGTTTACCATCATAACAATTAATTTCTTTCGTAAATTAAAAAATAAAAAGGAAATGTATTAGAGGTTGGCTGTTGGCTCTTGTTAGGGTTATTAATCTAGTGTTTTAATGAATCACTTGTTAGCTGAGTGGGGTTTGCTTCTTCTGAGGAGGGTATATATATATTTGATGAGTTTATTTACAAAATAATACAGCCTGAAAGTCTTTGATTGATATCATCATCACCCATCCACACTTGTTTTGGATAGAAATTTATATTAAGATTATTAAGATATAAATCTGTAATAATTAAAATTAGCTATATCTTTAATAAGGATAATATATTTATTAATGTTCATGATTAGACATTGGTAATTTATAGCTGTTGTTCAAGAATAAATATATTGAAACCTGATCCTAAGAATGGATAAATTCAATTTGGATGTTACTAAGATTAATTTGTTTCTTTGACCTACTTGATGGGAATGGCAGGATCTGAATCTCATTGACCAAAATGAGTACAATGTATCACTAAATTAAAGCTAGTTGATAATGGTTATTGCTTATGAGTTGGATCTTTGGAAAAGCCTTGCTGCAGTATTCATAAAGTTTCTTCCTTTCTACCACTTCAAGGTTGTAATTTGTGAGGTAAATTTAAAGTTCGAAACTTTTCTATGAAAGAGAGTAATCTTACTTTGCAACCATAAGCTGTGAGATGCCACTTTAGTCCAAAAATACTGAGTTGCCCACATGTATTGCAGTCAAAACATTTCTCGCAAACTTTCTTATCTAGCGAATACCAATTTTTCCATATCCTTGTTCAATTCCGAGATCAAAGCCTTGGTTCTACAAGGACAATGCTTTGAAGCCTTGCAATTGTACTCTATAAATCCTCTTAACACTACCAAATTCATCTACCCTTCTCTCCTCAAGGCCTGTGCTTTTCTTTCAAATCTTCATTATGGAAAAATTATACACTCCACAATCATCACCACAGGCTTATTCTCTGATCAATTTATCACTGCTTCACTTATTAACATGTACGTTAAATGTGGGTCGCTCAGAGATGCAGCTCATGTGTTTGATAAATTGCCTGGCAGCGGAGTTGTAGATCAGGATGTTACAATTTGGAACTCAATAATTGATGGGTATTTTCGTTTTGGTCATCTTAAAGAGGGTGTAGGTCAATTTCATCGGATGCAGTTATTTGGTGTTAGGCCTGATGCCTACTCATTGTGTATTCTACTCGGTGAGCGCCATGGATATATGGGATATAAGGAAGGGAAGCAAATTCATGGTTATATTGTTAGAAACGTGTTGAACGGTGACCCTTTCTTGGAGACTGCACTTATAGATACATACTTTAGTTGTGGCAGGCCAGAAGATGCGTGGTGTTTGTTCAAAGAGTTGGAAGATCAGAGCAATGTTGTAGCATGGAATGTGATGATTGGAGGCTTTGGGGAAAATGGGTTGTGGGAAAAGAGCTTGGAGTTATATTTGTTAGCGAAGAATAAGAATGTTAAACTTGTGTCAGCATCATTTACTAGTATTATACGTGTTTGTTGTCGAGGTGAATTTGTGAGTTTTGGCAACCAGGTTCATTGTGATGCAATCAAGGTGGGTTTTGAGAATGATCCTTATGTTTGTACTTCTCTTCTGACCATGTATGCCAAGTGCCAACTGGTTGAACGTGCAGAAAAAATCTTTAATCAGGTGCCACATAAAGAAATTGAATTATGGAATGCGATGATATCAGCTTATGTTGGTGATGGATTTGCTTATGATGCTTTAAAAATCTACAAACAAATGAGGCTATGTAAAATTCTGCCGGATTCTTTTACTATTTCAACTATTCTATCATCTAGCAGCATCTTTGGATTCTATGATTTTGGTAGGTTGATTCATACAGAGTTAGTGAAAAGGCCCATAGAGAGTAATATTACTGTACAGAGTGCATTGCTAACTATGTACTCTAGATGTGGGAATAATGATGATTCTTATTCAGTTTTTAGTAAAATGAACGCAAGGGACGTGGTTGCATGGGGCTCTATGATATCAGGTTTTTGCCAAAATAGGCAATACAAGGAAGCTTTGGAGATTTTCAGAGCAATGAAGGGAGATGGGGTGAAAGTAGATTCTGATATTATGGCAAGCATTATCAGTGCCTGTACAGGAGTAGAGAAGGTAGAATCAGGCTGTGTTATGCATGGATTTGTTATTAAAAGTGGACTGGAAATGGATGTTTTTGTTGCTAGTTCCCTGGTAGATATGTACTCCAAATTTGGTTTTCCAGATAGGGCTGGAAATGTTTTTTCTGATATGTCCTTTAAGAACCTTGTGGCTTGGAATTCTATAATATCTTGCTATAGCCGGAATGGCCTATCAGAGTTGTCCATTAGTCTTTTTTCTCAAATTGTGCAACATGGCTTTTATCCAGATTTGGTCTCCTTTACAAGTGTCCTTGTTGCTATTTCATCAGTTGCAGCATTGCTGAAAGGAAAGAGTGTACATGGGTACTTGATAAGACTTAGGACTGCATTCACATTTGATCTTCAAGTAGAGAATACATTAATTGATATGTATATCAAGTGTGGATTCTTGAAATATGCAGAGCATATTTTTCAAAGCATGTCTCAGAAAAGCTTGGTGACGTGGAATTCAATGATTTCAGGTTATGGATCTCATGGGGTGTGCTTCAAAGCATTGAGATTATTTGATGAGATGAGAAGTTCTGAAATCACACCTGATGATGTTACTTTCCTTTCTCTGCTGTCAGCTTGCAACCATTCGGGTTTAATTGAGGAAGGCCTAGATCTGTTTGAAGTGATGAAGACTGAGTATGCCATTGAGCCCAGAATGGAGCATTATGTAAACCTAGTTGATTTTTTTGGTCGTGCAGGGCGCCTAGATGATGCTTACTCTTTTGTGAAAAACATGCCCATTAAACCTGACAGGAGTATCTGGCTATCTTTGTTGTCTTCCTGCCGAAACCATTATAACGTAGAGCTTGGAGAAATGGTAGCCAATGAACTATTAAAGATGGAACCAAGCAGAGGCAGCAACTATGTCCAACTATTGAATCTTTATGGAGAAGCTCAATTGTGGGACAGGGCAGCAAACTTGAGGGCATCAATGAAAGAAAAAGGATTGAAGAAGACTCCCGGATGCAGTTGGATTGAAGTGAGAAATAAGGTTGATGCTTTCTTTTCTGGGGATTGTTCATCTCCAAGAACAATCGAGATATATGAGACATTGAGTAGTCTTAAGAGGAACATGGTTAAGAAACAAGATAACTATGAAAGTGAGGTATTGTAAGAAAGGAGAATAGAGAAGTTCAAAGTTCTTCCTTGCATTTGAGTTACCGGAAGCTCATGATTTATGCGTCAGTGAAATGTGTTGTAAAAGTGGAGGAGCATTTGAGCTAAGGTTTCAGTGCAAAAGTGAAGGACTTTCTTTTTAGGTGCAATTGGCTCTTATGATACTCCAACTCGAGACCTCACAGTTCTAGAGATGACTCTAGCACTATTGAACCAAAACTCATTGGTCAGGAGTGGAGGAATTTAACAGTGCAGAATGTATTGTAAAATATGAACGCTGAACATGAGAGCATCTCAGAAGGATGTCTGATCTCTGAGAGTGAACCCAATGCATCTGCTATTAAATGGATTTAGAGTACACTTAATGAGATGATCTGTCCACTCAAATTCCTAAAGAGTTGAAAGAGAAGGATCAAGCAACTTCCATGAGCTACCTGCAAGGATATGGGCACTAAAGCAACAATATTAGTAAAGCAATTTAATTGGCTGTTTGCAACCATTTGAAGAACTACAGTGCTTCTTATGTACTTGAAAAGATAAGGAAATGGAATAATTACCCTTTTTGTCCTATCAAATTTCAATTGCTGGCTTCAATTACACCATTTGGGAAGTAGAATGATTCAATCCCATTAACAAGTTTTTTAAAGAAAAAAAATCCGCAACCTTATGAATTAAAAAAAAAAAATTAGAACGCTTGTATTTATTTCCATTTCCAATTTGTTTATAAGGTGAAGCAAAAATATCCTAGCATAAAGGACCATTTGTTTTGTGGAGGTCTGAATCATGAATCAGGAGTGTATTTTAATGTCGGTTCGATTTAGATTGAGTCAATTCAATTAAAATTTATTTTAAATTGTGCATATTGTTCTTTATTTTATTTCAATACCTAGGGAATCTTGATTGGATATTTTTTTATTTTTTTATATTTTCAAAATCATACTATTTTGTTAATTATAGTAAATATAATTTAAACTTATATAAAATTGTATATCCATTAAAATTATATTAAATTTTTATTTTTTAAATAGTTTTATTAATTATTTTTCTTTAGATATTCATTCAGGATTGACTCTTTCTTCAAGACGATTATGATTCGGTTTAAAATTATAAACTATTGAGTGACTGTGACTTGGAATTTACTTAGGCCAATTATGAATTCAAACCAAGCCATACCATGGCAATGTTTATTTGATCAACTGGGGGAGGTTAAAGAATAAAGACTTGAATGCCATGCATAGCACAAAGTTTCAAGAATGGCTATATATAAATAAGCATCCCCAAACAGATTAAAAAAAATATATATTTCTTTCCCCTATAAACTACATATAATTTTGGCAACTTCTAAAGATACATATAATACCAATCTTTCATTTGACTCTAAATATCTTAATCATAGTACATTGTTTCTAAATTCTTTACACATTCCCACTGCCCCATTTTGCATAATATTTCTTTACTCTGGGATCAACATTTCACAGGGTGAGGGCAAGGACACAGAACAAGATGGTGCATTGGGTTTTTCATGATCTATCATCAAATGGGCTGGCCATATTTATAGGTATAGTTATGTGTATGTGTTGGTTTTCAATAACACGAGTGGATGCTTCGATCCATGAATACCAGAACGATGCTTTCATTCGTCGTTCAAATTCCTTCTTCTTCCATGGTGGCAGTGAAGGCCTTTTTGCTTCTAAACTTCCAAATAGACCCTCTTATCAGGAAGACAAGCCCCTCAATGGCAAGTCCTTTATCAGGTTATTTGTTTAATATTTTTTTTCTTCCCTTTTGTTATTTCGTTGATCAGTTTATATTTGTGTTTTATGATCTGTTTGTTTCCCTGGAAAATATAGCGAACGCTTTTAATGAATGGAAAAGGAAAAAAATGTTTTCTTTTAACGAATAATCTGATTGAAACATGGGTATCTTGAAGTTTTTATAAGTTTGATAGACCTCAATGCCTTAAGAGGACAGAAAATAGGAAAACCATCATTTTCTTTTTGGTGATTCCTTTCAAATTCTATGTATATTGTGCTGAATAATTTATTTTTCTACATTAAAGACCGATTTTTCTTCATTCTTTGTGGCTGCAATGTGGAAAGAATTTAAAGTACGTCTCTCTTCCTCCTCTGTTCCCTTATCTTAATATGTAAATTTTAAATTGTTGCTTCATTTTGATATTGATTATTTCAAGGATGGTTCTAACTATTGTGATGCTGATAAGGATGTACGAACTTCTGGTAAAAGCTTGTATTTTTATTTTCTTAAATTAGTTCGAAATGATGCAGAAATGTGGTGTTCAGAAAACCACATTAACAGTTCAGCTGTGATGAATGGAGCTTGTGTTCAGTTTTCTTTGGTTAATTTTTTATAAAAATACAAATAAAACTGATTTATTCCCATAATGAGGTTCTGAAAATTCTATTTTACTTTTCCATTAATTCATAGTTGAAATGAATCAGTTTGTTTGTGTTGCCTAACACCCTCTTTGAGCAATGCTGGTGTTTGTGGAATGTAGTTAATTGAATCGAAATGCCATGCATTTTTTTGCTACTTCTATGTGATCAGTTCTTGAGAGTGAGCTTGTGTTCTTAGAAAAACTAAAGTAATTGATAGTTTTCTCTTCCATGCCATTTCTAATTTTAGATTTGAATCAATCACTTTCCAAAGAACAAAAGAATCTGCTGAAAAGAAGAATGAAATGCAGCAAAAGACAGGATTAGTTGAAGCTCTAATAGTAGAGGTCAGAGACAGAGAGAAAATTGGGGGTGCTTATTTGAATTCTAGTGCAATATGCTGCACTGCAAATCTTGCCAAGGATGGATCCTGCAAGGTAGGAGAGGTGATAATCCACCAAGACCCCAATGACCCAGATGGGCCAAAAAGAATTCAGACCTTCTTTGAAGGAAAAAATGAAGAGGCTAAAATGGTTCTTCAAACAATTGAGATCAACAGCACTGGAATGTATTATCTGTATTTTATGTTTTGTGATCCGGAACTTACAGGGATGATAGTCAGTGGCAGGACAGTCTGGAGGAATCCAGATGGTTATCTTCCTGGAAAGATGGCACCAATGATGACATTCTATGGGCTTATGTCTTTAGCTTACCTTGCCATAGGACTTGCCTGGTTTGTCTGGTTTGTAAAGTACTGGAATGATATTATTCAATTGCATTATCATATTTCAGTTGTGATAGGTTTGGGAATGTGTGAAATGGCTTTTTGGTATTTTGAATATGCTAATTTTAATACAAATGGAAGCAGGCCAATGGGAATTACCATATGGGCTGTAACCTTTAGTGCTATTAAGAAGACTGTTTCCCGTTTGCTTCTTTTGGTGGTTTCAATGGGGTATGGTGTTGTGCGGCCAACTCTTGGTGGTATAACATCAAAAGTAATGCTCCTTGGTATCACATATTTCATTGCTTCAGGGGCACTTGGCCTGGTTGAGAACTTGGGGAATATCAATGACTTTTCTGGAAAAGCAAGGCTAGTGCCTGTGTTGCCAATGGCTATGCTGGATGCCTGCTTTATTGTTTGGATTTTTTCATCGCTATCCCAAACTCTAGAGAAGCTTCAGGTAATCTTATAGTTTGTGTCCATTCTTTCCATGTTGCGACTTACACAAATCATCATGTTGTTTCCTTGATTGTTTGCATCTGTTAGGGAAAGGGTATTTTATTATTCATATGATTTTGTGGCAATATCTCTATGTTCATGCACACTTGCAAACTTATATTCATATGATTCTATATATCAGTGAAGTTCTAGGCCAATGTCATCTTATAATATCATAGCCTTAATCTATGTACAATGAAGAGCTTAAATAATATTCATCTTCATTTTTTTTCTAGAAAAAAAAAATTACATGTCAGTGTCTATGCTATTAAAGACTGCACAATGTGGAGTGATAAACTCTGTGGCTATTGGAAGATAGATGTGATGATCCGTTGGGTAGAATTTCATGCATATTCATTTTTCTTGGAATTTATATATAAATTTTTAGTTCCTTGTGTACTTTGAGGACAGATAAGAAGAAGTGCGGCTAAATTTGCACTCTATCAGAAATTTACCAATTCCCTTGCAGTAGCAGTGTTGATCTCCATTTCTTGGATTGGATATGAGGTGGTTTATTTATTTTGTTTTTAGTTCTTTTGGTCCCCCCACCCCCTCCCACCTTACCATTTAGATTATTCCACTATCACACACTCCTAATATGCACCAAATCCATGTTGTTGCAGTTGTACTTCAATGCAACTGATCCATTGAGTGAAATGTGGCAAAAAGCATGGATCATCTCAGCTTTCTGGACTTTGCTTGCATTTGTGCTACTGCTGGTGATATGCCTTCTTTGGGCTCCTTCGCATAACCCAACAAGGTACTTTCTGAAACTTAGGTCTTCTCCCTCCATTGTTCTATTGCCTGACTTGTTTTCTAGCTTTTACTTATCACCAGTAAGAAAAACTATTAGTTGAAGTTGGTTGATCATATTCATATATAGGGCAAATCAATTAGTCTGACCATCTTTCAAGATTACAATGCTAAACTAGTTACATGTCAAGGCATCTATGTGAGAGTTGTCTTGTATATTTTAAAGTATTTCAATTCTGATAGAAAATTATTGTAGTCGGTAACATAACTTGTAACAGGAGATGTTGCTTAATTGGATTATGCAAGGTGCAGATGGCTCTTTTTAGGAACAAGTAGGAAATTAACTTCGATTTTAGTCCATCAAGTTGGTCAATTTCAGCTGAAAGCATTTGGCAGTCTCATTACTCTTCTTGCTGCTATATACAGATACGCATTCTCTGAGGAGACAGTGGATGATTCTGATGAAGCGAGTATTCCTCTGTCTGAGAGTGTTGTTAAGGCGGGTGGAGATTTAGCTAGCAAGGTGGAAAGAAAGGAAAGGAAGGCATCAACTGCATCAGAGCAGTATGCGCTTGGGCTTGGAGAAGATCTTGAGGAAGACAAAAGAGAATGATAGTCCCTCTTTCTACTTGACCCCACTTCATACTTAGCATTATTCCTGTGGAAATAATACAAAGATTAAATGCAACTAAAAATTCATGCCATGCAATGTAATTTTAGGTTCTCTTTATAAATTGTGTAAGCATTACATGCATTATGCCCTGGACACGGGGGAAATTCAGATGCAAATCACATAGGCACTACATGGCTTTACAGATGGCTGGAGTTGCTGTAATCACGAAACAGTGAAAGTGTAAATAGTATTTGCATTGCATCCTGACTAGAAAATTCAGATGATGGGAATGATGCATTATTGAAAACACATATAAACGATGTGTTTTCACATGCATGCGCGCGTGCGTTCACACACACACATAAGCAGTCAGTTACAAAAAGGAAAATAACCAAATTTTCCATTTCTTTTATAAGACGATGCAATTACATTCCAAGTACGTCTACAAGCCCTGTGAGTATGCTAATTCGAAGTTGAAGTTGCTGCAGAAACTAATACTACAAAGCAGTCTGGCAGACAGCAGCTTCTTCAAAAGAAGAAACATAACAGACAATATTTTGTAGAAAAGAATGATAACATAAATCAAATATGTTGGGAGAAAGTAAGCAGATACATCTCAAGGTGACAGGGATTCAAGTATTTTAATGTGAAAACCAGTCACCAGTAAGGAAAAAAAAAATTTACAGATCTTGATCTTCCCTTCTGTCTTCTTTAGAGGATGTCACTTCTTGATCTCTGTCACTAACTTACATTCCAGAGGACGTCCGGTTTATCCTTTGTGCGCCCAGTTTTGGAGCAGCAGCAGGTTTAGCTCCCCGGCCTCTACCAGCTGACAATGGTTTAGCTCTTGTAGTGGGTGGAGGAGCAGCAATGGCTGCCCAAGGATCATCATCATCAAGTGTTGATGCTGTTTTAACATTCAAAGGTTTTGACGTTGTTTTTGGAGCTGAGGCAGCTATGGAACCCCATAAATCATCAACTTCATCTTTTGTCACCTTTACAGTATTTTTCGGTCGCACAGTAGTAGCTGAGAAGGGGATTAAACAAATACTTGCTAAATATACTTCTTGAATGTCTTCTCAAAGAAAAACAATGTAAACAAAAGGGCAAAAACATTAATATAACAGAAGCATGCATGACAAGGAGATATAGCTAATATTACATTAAGCAGACTTTCAAAATTAAGATGCTGATGTGTTGGTATTTAATATAGGCCAGCATTTAATGAAGGAAAACTGTCTAAAAAAGATCCAAGAGGCTGCAGCTTCAAGTACACCAAAATTATCCATATGGCTGAAACATTCAGTCTAGGAACTCATACACTTACCATTAATAACCATAATTATATGTATGGTTGCATTACCTTGGAGTTTTGGCTGTGAAACTGGCTGAGAGACTGGCCGCTTTTGAGCGGCTTGAATGTTTGCGAGAGCTGGAGATGGCTTTGGCTCTTCAAGAGGTTCAATATCATCCCAACCATCTTTGTCACCATCTTGCTCTTCATGAATCCCATTTTCAATTTCTCCCCAGCCATCTGTTGAAGTGGGAGACACAGGTACTGGTTGATCGGCTAAGTCTGTGCTGGAATTCACACGGGCTGGTGCTGTGCTTGGAGTATCCATCGCTTTGATTGCAGAAGAAACCCAACATCAGATATTAAACTTGCTAAATAAAGGCATCAACATAAAATTGGGCAGAAATAATGATCCTTGGAATCATCAATTTATCAGTAGAAATAATGATCCTTAGTTTATTTTTCAAATAATTGACATTTAAATCATTCTACCAATTATATCAGCAGCTGAAGAATATTCACTACTAGATGTTCTCTATCTACATCCCTACTACATTACCAACTATTTGCCCCTTGTGACGATATTATCAATTAATTCTCCTCCAGAACCCTAATCCTTCAGGCTCTACAAACAGAAAGTAGATCAATTTAAACTGTTCAGTTATCCAATTTCCAAATCATACGCTTTCTTAAGTATAAAGTTCAAAAAAAGTTGGCAGGTACACCATGAAAAGTCATCATTATTCAGAATACATATTTACCAAAGCAAATTTCACAAGCAAATCCATCTTTTGATTTTTGATAACTAGAATACTAGATAGAAGTTTTTCTTCTATTTGGCAGCAGGAAAGTATGAACAAGTAATCCAGATGCACACCTGAGCTGGCATTGGTGGCAGTAGAAGTTAGAGGTGCACCAGAATTTATAGGAGGAAGTGAAGCTTGCTCAGATGGTTTACCCTTGAGAGTCAACGAACTCATAGCCCATCTGTGGCATAAATATATGTTCAGTCACAGCCAAAAAATATGGAGGGAACATGAAAAAATTGCAAAGAAGTTGATTTGAAGTACAACATAACAGTAATATGCTAAATATTGGAATTATGGATCAAAGGAGCCACCGTAAATGAGAAAAAACAAATAAAAGAACCAATTAATATCATATGGCCAATTAAATCAGTGAAATGCAACTTGGAAGACACAATAGAAATGCAAGTTGGCCACCTGAAAAGCTACAAGTTTAAATTCACCAATACACCAAAAGAAAAAAAGAAGCGACATTATTGAAAACTCAGGACATCCTTTATAATTAATATTAAAGAAAAACCAATCGATACATAATGTAGAACTGAAGGAGTCATTACTGATGCACCATAAATTGCAGCATATAAGATCCAAAAAAATCATAATCTCTATTCCCAAGAAAAAAAAATCTGAATCTCTATTCCCAAAAAAACAAACCACCTACTATAAGACCGGATACGTTAGTTCTTAAATCCCTCATTTAGTGGGACCAGCATCAAGTAACTACAATTTAATATATACCAATTATAAAATGTCCAAAATTAACTCACCCAAGTAAACTAGCATTTCCTGGTATTGATGAAATTCCCACAGCTGCACTGGTATCTCCTGCAGATGTCTACAAAGAGCCCAGAGGGGGGAAATCAATGTACATGATTGCAAATATACAGTACTTCAATAAATCTGAACTAGATCATGAACATTCAACACGTGTACATGACCAAGAATATCATGGAGTAAGTAAACAAAGAAAAGAAATAAAGCAAAACGAAGCAGTGAGAACTCATAAGTTCCACTTACAAGATTATACTTTATATACATGCTTAAAATAATGTTCAATTAGACTACTTTACCCACAATGATTAGAATAGAATTTCCAAAGATCGACAGGAATATTAGTGCCATAAAGTGAAAGTTCAGTTATTATAGTAGCGAGTATATATTCAACCACATGAAAGATTCATAAATCCAAAGCCTTACGTCATTTCTTATCATAAGCTTCTCATCAAACAGGCAGGTGCTACCATGCTAGAGTCCCCACATAAGTCAGCCACATCAAGAAAGGGGCCAAAGTGGCAGTCTTGTGAATTGACTAGTTATGTTGAAATTAAAATGTGAAAGATACTTCACCACAAACAACTATTTCACCATTTATGGAATGTACATGAATTGGCAAGGGTCAGAATAAGTAGAGCTTGGAGTATGGCTAATGTAGAACAAAGGGAAAGAACCCTAATTCAATCCTAATTAGAAATTGAAGAATCCCAATTTAATTAGGAACCTAATCTAAATAAGATATACAATCATAAAATCTCTAAAATTCTTATTTTCTATATTTTTCCTAAAATAGGTACTCCTAAAATCTTTAGGAGTATATTCTGCATCAGTGGCTTAAATGCTTAGCATTCAATCTGGACTTATTCTGTGGTTTCTTTACACACCTTTTCATAATACTGCTTGACTATTTGCAGAAATTGATCAACAGCTTGAAATGCTTTTGATCGAACATCACTGTCCAAAAGAAAGAAAAAGAGCATTACATTCCATCTACATCAAGAGTAAACACTAACAATGTATAAATTCTCCAATCTAACAAGGGGAAAAAAATAAACCATCCATAGAAAATGACCTGTCAGCATCAATGGTGAGTACAACAACATTGGGAAGAATTCGAGTTGCAATCTCACTTATGTCATAATAAGAACTAGTCGCACATAATGCCATTATTCCTGCACATTAGCGGTTCATATTAATAAGTCCACTCTAACATTAAGAACAAAAAGAATAAAATTACACCTAATTAATAAAATTACACCTAATTAAACTGGAAGATTTAAGGACTAATAAATGTTTAAAATTGTAGGGGAAGGAATTAGGCTTCAAAGATATCACAAGAAGAAGAAGAAGAGACAGCTAATGACAGCAGAGCATATTGGGAATAAAATTCTTATACCTGCTCCTCTAGCTGGAGAAAAAGTGTCACGCAGAGCGCGGACTGTAAAAGCATTAATTAATACTCTCTTCCTGGTCTGCATTGTAATTCAAATGCATCAGATGATACTTTCATATGGAATAAGCTAATAAATCTCTGTTTATGTGCAATAATAAATTGTGACAACATGTTCATTGTTACCCCTTCATTTAGATGACTTGCAATATTGCCAAGTAATATGGTGGTGTTTGTTCTAATTGCAGGCTCTTCATCAACCTGTGAAAACATAAAACAAAAAAAAAATTACAAACCACACAACTAAAGGACCAAAAACTTATTCCATTCAGAATGAAAAGATAAGGAAAGAAAGATCCTCAACTGCATCAAAGAAGAAGAACCAACAGCAATATAAAAAAAAGAAAGTCTACATGATAATATTACCACAAAAAAAAAAAAAAACTTTTTTCTTCTATGAACAAACAAATGATTAAATACCTGCAACTTTGAAAGATACTTCAATAAGGAGCCTGAAATTGTACGTTGGGAAAGCTGCAATATCAGGTCAAACAGAAGCAACATTCAGGATGAGTCAGTAAACACGATTAAATTATCCACCTGAGGGTAAAATAAACATATGGAGATAGTCAACAATCAAGTAAGAGCACACAATGCATGACTTAAGATGAAAATATAAGATGAAGAAGCATGAAGCTGAAGTAGCATGATTTGAGTTAAATAACCATAATGTCAACCATAACAATCAATCAACTCAAGAAAAGGCCACCATTCTCAATCACTTAGGAACAGCTCTAAAAGTTCTTTTTATCATTTTTACTCCATCTGGGAACCGATTCTCCATCAAATCACATCCTAGTCAAACATTTTCTTTCCTCCCTGATTTTTCTTTCCTTCTTCCTGCCATAACAGAGCCTTTAACTGAAATCAAATTAAGCTGCTCTAAACACGAAAACATCTTTCCACTTACCCGAAGTATCCCAGATGACATTATTCTATCACGTGCAAGCTCCCAGAAAGTGCTTCTAGAATATCTTTGAATACCCATCCTATATCTACTTTTTCATTGCCACAAATCATTTCACCTAATTTCCTCCTCAGATAACCTAATAGCATAAAGACTTGTAAGCATTTTCCAACATCTGTCCCTTTTTCAGAGACAAGGGAGGAAGGGGGTTTATTAACTACAAGGCAGATAAGCCCAACCCACATAGAGCAGGGAAACTCCCCACATATCCCCACCTAAGAACTACACTAAGGGGGAGAAGAGTGAAATGGATTGCCAATTGGCACTGAAGTCCTTAGTTCAAAAGCCAATCAGCACACAAATTAGCTTCCCTATAAACTTGGAATGATTCATCTGCCAATCCATTTGCATCAGCTTTTGAATAGCATCAACCAAGCCTCCATTAGGATAGGATCATTTGGCTCCTCCATTCTCGGAAGGATCTGAACAGTGCTTAGAGAGTGTTCTTCCACAATAACTTTCCTCATCCCACGACTCCAAGCCAACACCATGACTGACAGATACCGCACAACTATGCACACATTGAAAAAAAAAATACTAAGAAAAAATTGCCACCCAAACACCACCTTTGTCCCTGAGTGGATACCCTGCCTCAGTCTGTCTTGTTTCTCTTTTTGATGCTCCATCAGCATTCACCTTAACCCGTCCTAGAGGAGAACATCCCAACCTATCAATTTCTCCTTCCTTTTTGGTCTGAAGGGAAAGGTCATCCAAACATCTTTTAGCTTCTTGAGTGTCCCTCCCTTACATATCTAGGAATCAAAATGACAGCGTCTCCATTGAAGTTAAAGTTTCTTCCATGGAAACGCTAGCCATGCTCCAAAAAATCTGAGGCCACTCTTAATACCTGCTCCTAAAATCAGCTATCAAATTCCCAGTGGCCCATTATTGAATACTAACCCAAGTACCCAACAACAACAACAACAAAGCCTAAATCCCAAAGTAGTTGGAGTGGCTATATGGATCCTTTTTTGCCATTCAGTTTGAGACCAGTTCCGCATCAATATTCTTGAATGCTAGCCCAAAAAATAAATTGCCACTTATTTCTTCCAACCATAGCCTGCCAAACTCACTTGATCATATAAGAATCCCTCAATTTAACAAGTCATGACCAACTGACTGACGCTCCAAAGAACTTCTTCTCTTCAACCATGCTGCTAAATGCAACAAACATCACCATAGTCTTATTGTGGATGCCCAACCATAAGCTAAGAAATTCTTGAAAACAAATAAAAGCATGTATTTGAAACCATCCACCACTTTGGATCATCTATTGTCTGTCTGTCACATCAAACTTAAGAGTCATTATCAAATATTTAGAACCATTATGAGCTAAGGTTTCAAAACCAATAAGAAAATGCAAGAAATATAATAAATGTTCAGACCTTACTATTAAAATCATAAGTAAAACAACACCACCACAAGTGTAACAGTAATAGGACGAGGAGAAATTTGATATAGTCAGACATACTAAAGAAGCAAAGATCCCACGGTAAACTATCAAAAGTACCTTGGGTGCCAAAACAAGCATGGATTTGAGGGTCAATTCACGAAGGAAAGCAGATGTGTCAGAGAACCCAGTAGCAATGTGAAGGTAAACCTATTTAAAAGCAATACAATAAAAATGTTATGCTAATTTTAGGAGTTGATCCAACTGAAAATAGATACTTGATAAAATCAAAGAGATGTTGAATTCATTGTCATCTAATTACTAACTGCTTACTTGCTCGTCAACAACTTGTGCTGATAATGACTCTCCATATTGATCAATATGTTGCAAGAGACTGACTCGAATGGCACGGTCATTTGAGGCAAACAGTTTCACAATTGTTGGCAATACCTATAAACAAAAAGAAAGGACTCACACCAGTCAAAAGAAAGTAATAAGTCAATAATAAGAACAACCAATGCTTGAAAAGAAAGAATATGACCTTGACATTAAATTCTTCAGCTGAAAGCCAAGAACCCATTTTCAACAATGCAGTCAAAGCAGGAGCAGCAGCTGAACCAAATTCAAGGGCAGAAGCTAATAAAGGAAGCAGCTGTAAAATCCAGAGTAGAAAATGATAATGGGAAAAGCGTAGAGAATAAACTTCATATATACATTAGAAAATGAATTTCCACACCTTTTTCAGCACAATTTGGCGAGGAAGCTGCTCTGCTAAATTTGGAAGTTTACGGAAGAAGGTATCCTTCTCAACACTGTCTTTCAAGGTAAGAATTTCCATGAAATGTATGGTGTCCACCAACTTATTCTGAAAATATTCTGCCAATCATGAGTTGAAAACTTTAGTAAGAAAAGAAAAGAAGAGAACAAAGATGAGAGCAATAGAAACCAACCCCCAAAAAAAAAAAAAAAAAAAAAAAACCCATCATGCAATCAGGGAAAACTCAATTTAGAAATTACTTTGATTTAATTTTTCATTGTAAAATCAAGATTTTTAATCATTTTCTAGTGCAATTAGGAAGTTTAGGTTTCTATTATTTAGGAAATTTAATTAGGAAGTATTAATTGATTATTAGGAATTCTATTGTTTAGAATTTCCTAGTTACCATCAGTTTGACATTCCTAGTTGGTATGGGTTTAGTATTTTCTTATTTTGGGATTCCTAATATTAGACTATAAATACCTATGTAATCTAAGTATTTTGGTAGAACATATTATTATTCACAATTGAGAATTAATCAAATTTGAGAGTTTATTTCTTTTCCCTTTTGAGTGTTTTTGCAGTTCTACATCAACCTCGCCACCCCACCCTGAGTCAAACACTTGAAGATATACATGCATCTGAATTCATGAAATTCATTTACATGTGACCATAGATATAAGGATTAAAAAGTAAATAGATGGCAATACTTCAAAGATCACTTGCAAATAAAGACTGTACAAAGAAAGATTTCTAGAAAACAATTTATATCATGTCATTACTAATGATAAATGTATACAAAATTAAACCATTAATGAGGCTTCAATTATGTTTAAAGTAAGACTTCCCATAATTTTAAATGGTCTACTAGGATCTCTCTATTTCCCTTTAAGGGGGTAATGTCAATCCTCAAAACTACCAGGACCCGATTCTGAAAAGCCACAGACTAGAATAGCAGCGCGAACATATAAGACACATTAAAAAAATCAGCTCATCCTCAAACCATCCATTCCTTTCCTAATCAAAGTGAAATAATTGGTTTCAACAAACTATTGTGCAAGAGTTTAAATAAAAATTCAAAAATACTTCTCCCTCTATCTTTTAGAGAGAGAATTTTCTCTCTTTTTTATCTTTTCCTGCTCTAGGGTTCAGCCCTATTCTACTGCAGGCAGCGGCTTCCCCTGCCCGCTTCCTCTCTAGCCTGGAAGTGGGTTTTTCTCCCTCCCCACTTTCGGGATGGGTTGTACATATAGGTTTTTCATTTTTCAGGTGCAGGCCAGGTCCAGTGAACAATGAGAGGGATGTTAGTTGACCTGCTTAGTTTTCGTCAATGGGTTGCATGCTTGGTTGATCTGTTTGGGTTCTGGGGGACTCGAGGTTGGAAGTCTCTGTTGCGGTGGAAGGAGAGAAGGTACTCCTAAGGGTTGCAAGAGTCAGCCGAGTGAGCACCCCACCCTAAGGCTACAAGAGATTGACAGGCCAGTTGGGCTCAGCCTCCTCCCTGTTTCTTCCTTACCTCTATTTCCTGCTCGGGCATGGATGGTTGTTTTGTTCCCACAGTTGTGGTTCTCTAAGCTGATGGTTTCCTAGTTATTTTGGTGGTGGATGGCCCCATTCTTGGCCCTGGGTTTGGCGGAACGAACACCATTTGGAAGGATCTCAGACTGTGCATATGTGGGTGTTGTGGCACTGGTTGAAGACGATGCTGGAACTTCAAGATCAGTTTCTTTAGCAGGTTTGGTGTTCTAGGGTTGGGTTGGGACTGAGCCCTTTGTGTTACATTGCTTTTAGATTTTGGGCTTAGATCCCTTGAAATAGCTGGGTTCCTTTTATTTTTGGCCATGGGCCATGTTTTCATGATTGCATCCATTTGGCCTTTAAGGCCTTTTTAACGAAAATTATGATCTTCGATTAAAAAAAAAAAAAAGAAATCTTAGGACTTATATACACTTGAGAAAGACAGGTAATCTGGCAATAAATAATTTTTAAAAGTTTCATACTGTACTACTGAAAACAATATGAAACCTAGAAAGTAGAAAATAACATAACAATCTAACAATGATCAGTGCCTTTGATCTTACAAATACAGAGCAATCCATATAACAAAACAATGATAGACAAACACATGGACAAAAAAATCCCATCTCATAGTAACTCTTGGTACTGCCATGAAGTTCCTAAAAAGAAAAGAAATACAAATATACAATAAGCACAAAATAAGAACTCACCACTATTTTCTATAAGCTTTGATGTATTCATCCTGCGAGAGGGCATAGAACTCAAGAGCCGCTGGTAATCCTGAAGCAATGACTGAAGGAAACACAGACGTAAATAGAAATGAGTCCTGAGATGAATTCAAAGCAACCAACAAAAACACAGTAAACCGCACACAAAAACCAGAAAGAATTTAATAATATCATTGTTTCAAATACAGATAAAACCTTTGGAATAGAACCAGTGTTGCGCAACTCCTCTGTTTTACACAACTTGATACCAGAAAAGATTTCATATATAAAACAACCTACGAATTACATCCAAAAAGGAAAAAACAAATTAGATTCTACATTGTGCCCTCTATAGAAGAAGTTAAGAAAAAGAATACAATACTCCATAAATTTAATGCCCTATCAGCCAACAAATTTTAGGATGCACATGTTACAATTCAATGCAGTGCACAAGGAAGAAAGAAATATGAGTAACAGTTAAACAAACTTTACACAGTGAAACGTTTCTCTTACTTTGTAAAACTGTCTTGGAAGTGGAAGCTCACAAAAGCAGAATCTTATTGGAGAACAGAAAAGCAAATGAAAATGCATAATATATGCAATTAAGGGAGTGAAAAAAAAAAAAGAAAATATTAGAGAAAAATGAGTTGAGCCATTAGAAAATATGGAAAAGGTGGCAGGGGACCGAAGAAGGAACCAAGGAAGACAGGAAAACAGTTAAATAAATTATTATGCGTGTAACTAGTTCCAAAGGATCAATGAACAGTCCTAAAGTTTTTCAAGGATGATTTCAAGATGTAGAGGAATTCCGCTGGGGGTTTTCTAGAGGATCCAAAGAATGAAAAAAGATTCAAATTCATTTTTTTAGTACCACCATGGGGTACTTATGGGTGGGACAGCACCCCCTTAAAAAATAAGAATGTACCATGTTTTTTTTCCCTGAAATAATAAAATGTAAAGAGAAAAGAATGTTTTCCCAAAGAAACTGATCATATGTTTCTCCTGGAATACAAAATATTACATAAATAATATTAATTTGATGGCATTTGTTATTGTCACAGTATTACCTAAGCCTAACAGTGCTCATTTGACAATCCTAGAGATGGAGTTGTCAATGTAGAAATAACATCATATTCACATAAACCTCTATAAAAGGTGGGAATAAACCTGTAAACATCCCTGCAGGGAGTGGAAGGAAGAAGGAATCTCTGGTGTAACTCAACTGAACTTATATTATCTTTGCTCAACCAAATATGAGGGAGGCAGCAATTTCAGTTTCATGGAAAGATATTGCTACCCATTTACACCAAAACAAAAAAGACAAGCCGCAGGTCTTACCCAAACCCCAGGAATCAATGGCCCAAGGTGGAGATTTTCTGATTGCAACCCAGTCAGACTTAGCCAACTCCATTGGTTTGTATTGTGGTCCGACAAGCCATTCATATTGCTGATGGAAAAAGAAACAACTATATAGAATAAATAACAAGGGAACTGCATCTGATTCTTACTAAAAAGACAGTGTTGAAAGAAATCGACATGAATCATCCAGAATGAATGACAGCAAGAAATCATAGTTTAACATCCATCATCATAAAAAAAATTCTGTAGTTGAGTACAAGAAGAACGTGGGAAAAAAATTTTATATAAAAATTAAGTGAAACATTTCATTTACAAAAATTGGAATCTGCACAGAATAAGATGAGTTGCAGAAAACTTTTAGTCAAAGACTTTCCAGGAAGAGAGAGGAAGGGGGGGCGGGCGAAGAAATCAAAATAAACTGAATTAATGTAAGTGGCAAGGAACAGAGTTTATGATGTTCTTCTGAACATAGTCATCAGGGATTACCCGACTCACAATTGTTGCTTAAGTAGTAAATTCAAGATAATAGCATATGCCATACAGAAGTTAAAAAGAAATTGCAATCAATTGCATGTGGATTACCAGCATTGGTCCAGTTGCACTTTCATTATTCCCATCAAATTCAGATAAAACATCAAAAGCATGCAGCTTCCAGTCTAGAGTTGGCGTGACAACAACACTGGCCAAGCAAACATTACCATGTACCTGTGGTTGAAGCTAGTCAGACAGTGAATAAACCAAAAAGAAAGAAAAACAAATCCTAGGAAAAAAAATAAAGAAAGACTATTCCATCGCTCGATTATGATCATTTAAGAAGTTGAGAAATCATACAAGTTTACAATCATTATTCAAAAAGCTCACAGCTTTAGCTATCTGGTGCAGCCCCCAAGCATAATACTCATCTCTGCCAACGTAAAAAAAATATATATATATATATATATCACAAGTGAAAAATGTAATGAACTCTATTAACTCATATATGTAACAGCAGGGTGGAAGAGCTCCATTAACTCTGTGCATGTGTATGTGTGAAATCAATGACTAGTTATGACAGAAGAGCTTGAAATATTAACTTGTGGATGAACAGAATGTACACATCATCATGCAAAGAATGATGAGCAATGCATTAACTAGATTTATGTAACATACCAAAAGCATTGAAAGTTGCATAAAGAAAGGAGCACAAATCCAGCGGATTACTGCAATTATACCTTTGTGTGCCTTCTAAACCTAGCTCCTTGATCTTCTCAGATAATGGCATAACAGGTTCAGTTACCATATACAAAGTAATCCTTGAGGTAGAACCATCAAAAGTTTCAACCTCAGTACTGTACAGAAATGATAGAATATTTGGATGCCTGACCTGAAAGGAGCAAGAGTAGCTTTTCATGCTTGTTGGCATAATTCCAATAAGTAGAAAGACTGCATATGCGTAAAGCTACAGCACTCAAATACAACAATCCTCATCCAGAAGCATTCAAAACAAATTAAGAGTAAAAAGGGAATTTAAATGGTGCATCCAAATAACTAACTTTTAGTTATTTGAATTGGAATCTAATTGTTAGTTGAATCAATTTTCTATGAGGACCGTCACAAAGAAGTTATTACAAATAACTTTAAATGTGTGTCAGAAGCCTTCAAAAATTAGCAATAGTAGGAAAAATTGGCATCTAGACCATTAAAAATTATTGCAGAATTCCCTACCTGAGAATTCCAAAAAGTATCATCCATGTGAAAAATTAGCAAAACAAGAAGAAAAGTCCCGTTTATACAAAATGAATCTACCAAAACCCATGACAGCTTACAGTGCGAAGCCGCTTGACACCATTACGGCCAGCTGCTAGATGTCCATCCTGAGCATTACTTCCAGAAAGTGAAAATATTGAAACTGGAGATCCATCATCCTGAAAATTAAATCAATAAGCAGAAGTACATCAACTTTGATGAAGTTAACTGAATGAAAAGGACTACAAGATCACTTTAAAGAGCTCATCGTTAAAACATTTAGCATTGTCCATGGAAGAAATACCTCCAAATTCACAAATGGGTATGCCAATACAGAAAATGCTCTTGTCATGGTCACTCACCAGATAATGCCCAGGTAGAAAAACAAGATATTTTCATTGACAATGTTTTTTTGTCCTTCTATGTACATAAATGGTGATATGAAATACACCAGCAGAGCAATATGACAAACCACATGCGGTTAAGTACTCATTTACTAAATGATTAACCCAGTATTTGGAGTAGGGAACATTGAAAATCAATCACGTGATCATCCAAAAAGAAGAATAAGCCATTTAAAATACACAACCTTCATGCAACAATAAACTAAACCCCCTTCAATTTGCCCATTAAGCTTTCAATCAAGGGATGGAAGAAGACTCGTTAAAAGCATTAGCATTCAATGAATATCCTCATATACCATGACAAAATGAGAGAAAAAGGAAAAGGGGTTCAAAGTATGTTTCGGTGTGAATGATAAAAACAGCCATAACTTGAGTAGCATGTGAAGGCAGACATTATTAGTTAATTACAAAGCAGAAAAGGGCTAGGCATATCAACACTTGCTAAGGCAACCAATTCGCTAATGCAAATATATGTAGTAGTACATTCAACTAGTTTCACTAAAGCCTCAATCACACCCGCTTGCACCTAGTGTTTCCTAAAAGAACGATCTTAAGCTTATACATCATACTAAACACAAACAAGAACCTGAAATGCGAATGATTGAAACAAAATCACAAAACCCATAACGTCTAATTGAATAGTTATCGAAAATTTTAGTCAAGTAATAGAGACAAGTAGAGATGAAGCCCGGGAGTGATAGGAATAAGAAGAAAGTGAATTGGAGAAGACAAAACGTAGAGAATAGTTACCTTGGAGGTGCCACGATGGTGAGTCCATGAACCCCAAGCAGAAGGGTAAGGTTCGCCAATATTGTAAGGGAGATCCTTAAGTCCGGTACCCGATCCACCCACCACTCCCTTCAAAAATTTAAACATATTGTCCTTGTTCTTCTATGCTAGTATCGAGAATACAAAAAGGAATTGGCGATCTGCAAAACTGGAATTGATTCGACTGGATCTGAGAGAGTGAGAATTGAGAAAGTGAAATCAAATAGAATTCCTCGAAGTGGAATGGTAATTTCCTTCTTATTAGATCTCTTAAAGTTCTGGGCTCTTTTTTAGTTTATTGTTGTTGCAGCCCTTGGGCCTCTTAGGATATGTTTGGTTAAAATTTCTATCAAATTGTACATAATTTTAAAATAAAATTAAATATTAAACATTATTTATATATAATTAAAATAAAGATCACTTTAAAAATAAAATGATTTAATTCTATATTATATAATAAGTATAAACTTCATCCAATATAATATTTAAGAAGTAAGGTTTTTTATTAGTAAAAATATTATAAAAAATAAAGATAAATAACTTCAATTATAATAAAATTATCATTAAATTTTGATTTTAATTTAAATTTATCATACTTTAATCTTAGTAATTTCAAAATAGCATATTAACTTTTTTTCAAATAATTTTTTCCATAATAAAAATATTTTCATTGCATTTTAAAATTTAAAAAAAAAAACCTTTAAATATTGACAGCCATTTTTTCTTTAGAAAATTCCGAAGTAGAATAACGAATGGGTTTGCTTGTCCTTAGCATTATGGCTGTAGTGGAAGTGTCTGCATCACCACACTTTCATGGAGGCTTCAATGGATGTGGAATTAATCAAATAACAAGTTTCATTTTTTTTCCTAATACACAAGGAATGGATGTGAAAATGAAACATGTTTGACAAAACAGAGGAGGCATCTTAATCATAGCAAGGGAATTTGGCTACATATATCTAAGTCCAATTCATTATTAGACTTAATAAACAACGAAGTACAATTGTGCTGCCAATAGGCTATAGAAATTAGCTAGATGTTAACCCCTTCAAGGGCCCATATTTATATTGTATCCATGAGAAGACAAATGAGATAAATTTCAACACATATGCATCATCTACGGTAACATATGCATCATATACTCGAATTGCTCAAATTGACAATTATTCGATCGAGTAGTAGCTTATGTACATAGCGCATATATTTCACAACAAATCATTTTGTTATGCAAAATCTTTAGGAGGGAAGTCCGAGTAATCTCACCTAACTAAAGAGAAAGATCCTATATATGATAGAAACTTCCAAAGAAAAGGATTTGTGATATTAAGAATGAGTAACATGCATGCAGTTATATATATGAAGTATGTGATTATGATTTATGAAGGCTCTGTCCTATTAAGACATTTGACGTAGTTATATATATAAGCTTTAAGTAGGTCACCGCCCAAATTGAATGCATTCTATCCAACGGCTAAAGACCGCTACAAGGACGTGCATGGAGACTAGACTAACCTTCAGCAAATGCATTTCAATATCTCCTTTCAATTTACTTTTGGTTTCTTGAGGGAACTAAAGTTCATCAGAAAGCTAGCCATGTGTATTCTTTGGCCTGCATGACCTTTCATTTTGCTCGTCTTTCTCTATGGTTAGATAGCAACATATGATATAGATAGCAGCCTGAAATTCTTTAACCGGACAAGACCGTGATGGAAAATGGCCAAATAGGCCAATGATCACGGAGTATACGAAGGAAATTTTTGAGGATTGTTCACCAAGTTAACCCTTTAATTTCAGGAAATGACAACAAACAAAACCATTAGTCCCTACAAATTTTACTACCTTTGTACACGCATGGGCCCTGGAATCTTGACCTGTCTTGGCAAAGGAACAGGTTTCTTGGAGAGAAGAAGCAGAAGGCTATGGTCTATGACCCATGACGTGGGGTTGAATGACCATGGTTGTTGGTTAAACATAAAAAAATTATAAATTATTTTAATTAATTCTGATAAGTGTTGAACTTTAGGAAGGTAAATGCCTGGTAATTATATATTCAAGACAACCTAGAAGCAGGAGGAATTCCATTTCCAATGGCAATATAGTCATAGCTTCAAAGCTAGGAAAGTTTCCAAGGTCTAAAAACAAAATTAAGTGGTTTCAACATGGCGTGGTCTTCCTCTAGACTGAAACAAAAGCATACCAAGGAGACCAATGACTTGGTCTTATTTTCCAATGTCCTCTTTCCTGTACCGTGTAAAAGAAACATAAAATACTTTGAATATATATACCGCTCCAACTTTTCTCTATAACGAAGAACTCAGCACCCTCATAGAAGCACACCCAAAAGTTCTCCATTAAATTCCTCATTTAAATATCGTTTTTTGTACGTATACCATGCTTAAATCCAACACAACCCAAGAAAAGCGCTTATCATTGAGCCGCCTTTGAACTATGGATGAGTTTATTTCTTTAATTCTTCAAGGGATCAAGTTAGCTAAAGACCTTGAACCAACCCTACAAAACTTAGCCAATCACCAAAACCAAGATATGGCTTCCAAGTTAGATGAAATCATTAGGGTTTTCATTTCTGCTAGGACGAGGTTAAATGTTGATCAACACCTTTCTCAAATGTTGCAGCAGCAGCAGCAGCAGCAGCAACAGCAGCAACCCCAGATTGACCCAAGTTTTCAGGAATATTGGCTAAGGACTAAAATGGTGGAGTTGTTTCAATCACAACTAATGGCTGGGAGGATCAGCAGCAGTTCAGGGTTGGAGAATAAGCAAGCAGCAGGAGGTGGGATACAAATGGGATCAGGAGGTTTGGCTATGGAATTGGGTGGCAGAGATGTTCAGGCAGTGGCTTCATCATCTATGCAAAGACCACGAAGAAGGTAAGAAACTTCTTTAATGCCTACATTCTTAATTAACAACATGTATTTAATATAATTTCACTGTAGATGACTTGTGTTTCACGATAAAAATCATCTTTTTGTTAACCTAGAGCAGTTCAATGAGTGGTGGGGAGTGCTTTTTTAACTCAAACATCCTTTAGTAGCATGCGAATTGCCGAAGGTTTAAGGGGAATTGTCTGAAAAAGCAAATCAAGGAAAAAGCAATCCACGTAAGCTGTTAATTTCTTGGAAAAAGGCCACCACAAGATCAGTTGGTGTTTTTTTATATAATAATGAAATTTTTTTTAATAATAAAACGAGAAAAAACTTAGCATGGATGTTGATAACTAGCCCCAATTAATCAATAGGTTGCTCTGATACAGCTAATCTAATCGACATCATGCCAAGATCAATTGGTGTTAACTCATCATATGGTAGCTTTCACATATTGAGATAAAAGAAATGCAATAATTTGATTACAACTATATAATTCTCACATCAATAGGTTAATAATGCTTGAGATTATATATATATAGTTTTGGAAGGGTTATAAATTATTTTTCCAAAATTTTCCAATGCAAAAGGGTAACTTATTAGGCATTTGGTTTAATATTGCAGGAAAGATGATGCGGAAAAAAGGACAATAAGGGCACCTGCACCTCGGATGGGAAACACTGAAATTCCACCAGACGATGGCTACACTTGGAGGAAATATGGCCAGAAAGAAATACTAGGGTCAAGGTTTCCAAGGTAAATTACATTTCAATATCTTCTTGCTTTTCTAGAATTCATTCATATGCCTCGTGTGACGCATTCAAACCTAAAATTTAAATATTTTCACGCCAATTTTTACCATTCTCTTATAAACCAGTAGATATTGACTTGGTATAGAATCAAAACAAAGATGCATGAGTCATTGACTGACTAATGGCACAAGTGATCTGAGCCGTAAACAACTAGTTGGTCAACGTCCAATTTATGCAGATCCTTTTCCATGTGGACTAGTTGGAAGATTATAATATTATGCATATATAGTTGAAAAATCAAATGACTCAGTTGAATCTTACCTTACAATTATATATTTATATGCCATTAACACTTGCCCTTTTGGACCGCATGCATCAACTGTCAACTGTCTCTTTCAGGGGTTACTACAGGTGCACACACCAAAAACTGTACCAATGTCCAGCCAAGAAACAAGTTCAGAGATTAGATGATGATCCCTACATGTTTGAAGTTACATACAGGAGTGATCACACTTGCCACATGTCTGCTACTGCACCCTCGGTTCCACCACCTCAACTGCCGGATATTACCCAGGGAATGACTCAAACTATGGCTGCTCAGCCTCCACCTTGGCTGGAATTTAGTCTAGGTGGTGGAGGGAGTGGCAGTGGTGGCAGCAGTGGTAGTAGCATGGCCGGTGCGGGTGCAGGTGCAGGTGCAGGCGCGGGTCCCTCCAATGCCCGATATAATAAAGAAGCTGAATTTCCTGTCGCAGATATGGCTGATGTGATGTTTAATTCAGGTAGCAGTAGTGGCAATAGCATGGAATTGATTTTCACTTCCATGGAAGAAAAATGGGAGGCAGGGGACAAGAAAAAATGATGATAAATTAGCGTGACAGGAGGGGGTTTTTTTTTTTTTTTTATTTACCATGATATTCCTTTATATCCGTTTTATATTTACTATTTATCTGAGTTTTTCCATTGAAAATGCAGTGAGAATTATCACTACATTCAACGACAGTAGTAGGAGTGTTTTAATTAGAGTAATTAAGCAAGTGAATTAATTTTTGTTACTTCAATTTGTGGGATTAATCTTAGAACTTTGTTTGGTTATCAACTTGCATGAAGAGGCCGATTTTGATTATTGCTTTGGCCCATATTGACAAATATGGATCTGATTTTTGTAGCCCATATTTTTCTTCCATGATTACTTTATGCTTGATATTAACATTAATTGTTGTTTAATCCTAATAAACCAAACCATTCATCCTTATTTTGTTGGAGTTTCATTGAAAAATAATATCTTACATGACCCTTGATGAGATGAGAGTTATGATGAGCTGACATCCAAACAATTGATGTTTACCGGTTTATATTGTATTTAGGAGGGAATTTTTTTTTACCTAATCCTGATTCATTATTGATTCGAGACACATAATATATAATTAAAGGTCTTATATATTTATTTCTTGAATTTATGGTGAACCAGATTTAAGTAAGAATTTCTTAATTAAGGGTGTGCATGCTCCAAAATAAAATAAAAAAGAAAAATCATATTGACTCATATAAGGAATCTATTATTTATATATATATATATATATATATATTTTATGAATATATCTGTAATTAAAATTATAATTTATCTGTATATATATACATAAAATAATTATAATTATAAATTATATACAATACAGTATATATGATCTTTAATTCGTTTAATTTTTATTAATAATTTTAGCTAGAAACGTATTAAATAACATTACAAACTTTATAGTTAAAAACTATATACTTAAGAAATAACTAATGTATATTATATAATATCATATGTATTAGCAATTAACTTTATAACTCAAATTGTAATTCATATTTGATTCTACCATAACAATAATTATATAAAATTATTTTATAAATCAAAATTAAATTAAAAAATTAAATCAAATCAAATTAAAATATCTAAAAATTGAAATCAAAACCAAACTTGCACACCCTACTTGTAATTCCTAAATAAATTAAACACCTCTTAGTTTTTAGAACATCTCAGCTAATAATAATATGATTATTAGACTTTTTCATATAACACATGAATATAAAAAGTGAAAAATAAAAAATATTTTTCCTTCGTTATTTTCTTTGTTTTCATTTGAATAGAAGCAAAATAAGTGAAATAAAGATGAAAATAAAATTATTTTTTCTTGTTTGAAAATGGAATAAAATAAAGAGAGGAAGGAAAATTATAATAAATACAATTTTATCTTATATATTTTCAAAAATAACTTTAAAAAATAGGTAATTTTGTAATTTTTCTATATAAAACACACATTTCTCTCTAATTTTTATTGAAAAGAAAATAATAAAAGAAAAAATAAAGGTTATTTTCTGTTCTATCTTATTTTCTCTTCCTTTTCAAATAAAAGAAAATGTTAATATTTTTTTTTTTTTCAAATTATTTTCCTTCTCTACTATTTTCCACACATCCAAACAAAGAAAGGCTTAAAGAATCAAAAGATTGCACATAGATGTATTTTAAAAATTTCCTTTGGCAGCTGCAACCCCCTTGGCCCTTTTATTTTGAGGAAAAATCTTTTGGCTTAGTCAAGCTGCAATTGCTGTTTGCATCTCTCCAAATCCTTCACCCACCCATTGATATCTCTCCAAATCCTTCACCCACCCATTAATTCTTTCTGCATTCTCAAAACTAAAGAAAGGAATTTCATTAAATGTTTAAAAAAAAAAGGAATTTCATAAAATGTTTATCTTTATCATATGACTAAAGATATATTATTTATTTGACAAAGCCAAATCTAGTCTATACTCATTTAATATTCTTATTACAAATGACACAATTTAAGCTTTATTTTTTATAATTTTAAAGATAATTTTAATATCACTGATTTAAAATTAATTAATTTCTAAGTTTTATTATTAATTATAAGACTAAATAAATAGTCTCTATCAAAGAATGTTCCATGTTCAATGGACTTTCTCTGTGTTTCTAATTTTCTATAGTTGAATTTTATTTGTTTTCATTTTTTTTTAATTATTGTATATTATCTATTTAAGAAAAAAGGGAGAAGATTAGTACTAAGGGTACAAGTCTTCTCTTTCTTGGATGTTTCTGTAGCCTTTAATGGTCTATAGACCAGATTTGTGGATATATGCAGAGCATCTCCCCATTCATTTTCCAAATTCAAAGGGGCCACTTGGACTTTACTGCGGGCTTATTTGATATTTTTATTGAAATTGGTATTGAAAAAATTATTTTTTTAATTATATTAATTAAAAAATATTAAAAAATAATTAAAAATTAAATTAATTAATTTTAATCATAAAAATATTAAAATAATAAAATCATTTTTTTAAAAATACATTTCTAACAATATTTAAAATTATACTTTTATTTAAAAAAAAATAATTTCATACTTTAAAATTTAATATCAAACAGGACTTTAGAATCCCATATTCTTTTTTCTTATTTTGACTGTACCCTTTAAACACGTCTGTCTCTTCCTATAATTAGACTTCAACTATACATGGTAAATGACCTATTCATTAAGGCACTTTTGTTCTTTTTGTTACATTTTGATTTCAATTGAGAGTTGAAATGGGATTGTCCTTTCTTCTAGTGTAAAAGATTAAACTAATGTTAAAGTGATCACTTCTCTTTTTGGGGTATTTAATATGAATATCATCTTTGTAATTTTTAATTCTCTATTAATTTTTAAAAGACTAAATTAACTTTTTAATTTATTAATATTTATATATTTTTTAGAGATAAAATATCAATATCCGAGAGGTTAAAATCTACAACAATAACATTTAACCTTGATTTTTATAATAAAATCAACTTGATGGTTAATTATTTGGTTGTGGCTATGATAAGAGGATAAGAAAATATTAATTGAGTTTATTGATGGCATCGTAAAAGTGTAGGCGATGAAAGCTTCATCACACTAACTTTTTCAATGTGAAATGCTGAGCATGTCCCCACTAAGAACATAAAGTGCAAACGGTAGTACTGTCACATAGTCCTTTACAGTATGAACAGCTGAATTTTATTATTGAGATTGAGAATCTTGGAGGCTAAGAATAGAATACCCACAATCACGCATGCATATATGCTAATTAATAATTATTCCACAAAACTAGATTACATGGTACAGGAAAGAAGGTAATTCTTGAAGGTTGACATCTATACAGCAGGGGAAAACCTACAGCTTTCTATACCTTAGCTTAAGTAGTTGAATTCACTTTCATCAAACTGAAAATCACTATCAAAATCAATGGATTTCACCACTAAATCCATGTCATCACTTTGAGAAGTAGCCTCCGTACACATTGTAGTAGAAGCTACTGCTCTGTAATGATCAGCAGCAGGCTCAGCTGATGATTCAAATGATACAAGATCCTTCCACATGATAGGGTCCAAAGATGAAAGATTATCTGTTAGATCACTTAGTGGGGTTTCTTCCTTATGTTCTTGCTTAATTGTGGTGCGTTGATGATCCAATTGGGTAGGAATGTTTGAATCGGAAGTAAGCATATAAGATTCCCAAGGATCAGAAACAGAATCTGGTGTTGCAATGATTTGTGGAGCCTTGAGAATATCTCTGCAGGTATGATGACCAATATAAGTTGTTCTGTACATTTGTGGATCTTCTTCCATTCTCTGGACTTGCTTTGTTGCCTTGCATCCATGATCATACTTGTGGGTGCACCTAAAGTAGCTCCTGTTCATTAAAAAAATTAAGTGGGTTTAGCATTAGGAACAGGGCAAACTCACTTTATATAATCCAATTCCTGCTAAACAACTTTTGTCTTTATAATAATGCCTAATTTCACACACCCTTTTCTACTTCAATTTTTCTTTTAAGATTCCAATCCATAAAACAGGACATCGATGATGATTCAAAAGAAGCATTGCTACCTTGGGTATTTAGCATTGAGGATCTCCTTTTGCCCATATTTTCTCCATGCATAACCATCTTCTATTGTAGATGAGGCTGTTATGAATGACTGGGAAGTCTTCCTGAAACCAATAAGAAAAGTATTTGTGTTAATTTTCAGAGTCTCCTGATTTAACAAATGCTTATGGGATATGGGTTTTATTATCTAGAATTATAAGTTTACTTACTTTCTCTTGTAGCAACCCCTCCTATCCTTGGCAGTTGGCCTCTTCTTGCTCTCTCCGGAATCTCGAGATCTCCGGTCATCACAACAAACTGAGTCCACTTGTGAAGTTGTCTGGTTCTGAAGAATCTCAACAAAATCACTAGAAGTTAACAGGGAAAGAGCTTCAGTGAAAGATCTCATGATCTTGACTACAAGCTTATCAGCTAAGAGAAACACATCTTCTCCATAAGGTTTCTTGAGGAGTAATTGAAGATGGGTTGCAGATTCTTGGCCCTGAGCAAGCACTTTTATGACCCGTACCCTGTTGGTTGATAGATTTTCAGGCCAAGGAGTCGCCATTGTTGGCAGTATCAAGTGGGTTTAATTTTGTTCTGTTTGTTATCTTGTTTTTGAAAAGATTTCTACTGCATGCTCTAATATATGTGGAAAGTAGAAGAGATAGGGATGGGCTTTTATGAGATGGTTGGTTCTTTGACAAAAAGGGCTTGGGAAATAGAGAAGAAAATCATGGGAAACAGGCAGGAAGGAGCACGATATGAAAATGATATGAGGGCTTCATGGAAAATTCCCACCAAAATGCTTACAAGAAGGTTTATGACGTTTCAGGATGATGCAAGCCTGATGCTAAGACTGTCCCCTTTCTCCTTGTCTTGTATGCTTGTAAAAAAATTGCCTTTGCCGTGGTGCCAAATCAATAATCAAAAAGCAAAGTGGCTTGAAAATTGAGGTGTCTTCAAATTTATTCAAAAGTATTAACTCTTTTGACTGTCAAAATAAGGATTTTTTTATTTAATTAAAATTATGGTTAATTATTAATATTTTAATTAAATGATACTAAATTGATCTCTATAATTATTAAGTGTTGACTTTAAATCTCAATAAAAATCAATTATTAAAAATATATATATATATAACAGGCTAATTCAAGGATCACATTAGCTATAACTTAAGTGGAAATCAACCAATTAACTATTTTTTTTTTTAATTTGCCTAAAGAAAAATTTAAGCATAAACTGACTTGAGAAAAATAAAAATAAAAATAAAATCCAACCTTCCAATCAGATAATTAAATACCAAAACAAAGCTATTAATATAACTGTAAAATTACTCTCTTCGCGACTTAAAAGTTAAGAGTTTAGAGTATAAAAATAATTTATGTAAAACAAATATAAAATTACGTATATCAACTCACCAAAATCCACAAATGAAATATTTCGTTACTTCATTCACTAAGTCAATAAAATAAATCAAATATTGATTTGCAAAGTATTCATCTCAATTTAAAAAAAAATGAAAGATTAATACAATTCCATACATTTCTCTAGTATATCAGATGTTGTGATAAGAGTTTATAAATTTTTTTTAACACATTATAAGTTACTGTTAAGCATTTTATATATATACATGCTAGATAGTCACCGCGCATTGCAACCAGACCATTTTTTTTTAAATTAAAATATGTAAAATATTTAAGATATATAAATATATTTTTTTCAATTAATCATAGTGTTTGTATAGCTATGAAAATAAAAAAATATGATTTTTTTTACTGGATGCCATTTAATCACTTTTTAATGACATTAAAAAAATGATACTTAGAGATTTCATATTAATTATAGATAAATATGTGAGTATTTATGAAGATCAGTTTTCTTTGATAAAACTGTAAGAATTTTACTAAAAACGTTTTTTTTTTAATTCATATGTACATATTTAGATAAAAAAATAATAATAATGACAGAAAAACTTTAGACTACTTAATGGTAAATATGAGGCTTGTACCATTGGGTTAGCTTCTAATAGAAAGATTTTCTTTTTTTAAATTTAATTCATTATAGATTCAAATATAAAATATTTAATAGGATTTACTTATTACATATATGAATTTCATATATTTATATTTTAAATTTATAATAAATTAAATTTAAATAAAAATACTTGCTGCCTAATACAATTAATTTTTTTTTCCTACCATCATTTAATCCATCATTGTTTCTTTTCTATTTGGAGTATAAACTTTTCTTATTTTAATATTTATTAGCAACTATTTTTATACTAATCTAAAAAATTAACCATTCTAATTTTATACTAAACTTTGATTTGCTAATATAAAACTTTTATATTTTTATTTATTTTATTTCTATTTTTAACAATTTCACTACTAATTAAATATTCATTGTTATTTATTTTATTAAAATTATGAAATTCTTTAATTAAAATTAATAAAGTATAAATGCATTAGAATAGTTAACTTTTTAAATTAGTATAAAATTAGTTGCTAATAAATATTAAAACTACGAAAAACTTGTATTGTTGATAGAAAATAAATAAAGGTGAGTTAAATGAGGGTAAAAAGGGAAAAATGGAATCTAAATTGTTTCATTAAGGAAGGCAGCACGCATCCTATTAGCAACTAGCCGTCCACCTCCCCAACCCGCGCCTCTGTTCTCATCGATCAGTTTTGCATTTCATCGTCATTGAAATTCTCTTCCCAAATGGAGGCAGAAATACTTCTTTCTCTCTAACATAAACTCTAACCGTTCACCTCTCTCACATGATGCCTCTCCTCTTATGGCTCGATAGACGGTGGAATCGATTGTCTGGGTCTCTCAGTGTCACGAGCATA
The DNA here is from genome assembly GCF_030052815.1 of Hevea brasiliensis. Classification (NCBI taxonomy): domain Eukaryota; kingdom Viridiplantae; phylum Streptophyta; class Magnoliopsida; order Malpighiales; family Euphorbiaceae; genus Hevea; species Hevea brasiliensis. Next base: position 91,330,650 of record NC_079506.1, read on the forward strand.
CTCTGCTTAACCCAAGGCTAAATGGAAATTCGAGCTTGCATGGTTAAGAAATATCTTTTATTCCATTCATTTTTTCTTTTTTTTTTTTTAATTATTTTTTTAAAAATTTAATATCTGATTTTTATATGAGATTTATTTGCGCTTTATTTGTCAGGGGTCGGTCGAATTCGCAGATAAGAAATTATGGACTGGCAGTTTTCGAGTTTTATGCGACATTGAACCACCTTGTCCTCACGCAGATTGACGGCGATGAGAACCCGACAATGAGAATCCAGCCATCTTAATCTTTCAAAGAATACGAATAGGTTTCACTTTGAGGTCAGATTTCTGCTGAATCCTTGTTTTAAATTTCTAATATTTGTATTCACAGTTTTCTCGATACCAATCGCATTCACTGGTTGTTCTTTGTGTCGGATCAGCGATTGCTCTGCTTATTTTATTGCCCTTTTGATGGGAAAGAGTGAAAACGGTGTCGTTTTGGATAAGAGTTACAGTTAGAAGAGTAAAGAGAAAATGGACAAATCGCTGAGCAGTAGCTAGAACCGGACAAGTTGTTAAATTGTCATTAAAAAATTTATCATCAACGAATAGTAAAATTTGTCTAACAAAAAATCTAAATTTAATATAATAACTAGAAACACGTAGATACTTAAAATTGTATATTTTTTAACGTGCTTTTCAAATTAAAAATTATTTTAATTAATTATAAAATTGAAAGAATCTGAATAAAATATATTCATTTAATTTGGGCGGGCCCGGAGAGTGGCCAGCTGGATGGCTTCCACCGCCTTATAACACTTGTATAAATGCCTGGTTCCCACGGGCTACTGACAGCGATTGTATCTTGATGCATCTTTTTGCGCTCTTTGCAGTATGCTCTCTGGTAAAGAATCCCTTTTCTTATAATTTTCTTTTCTTATTATTTTCTGCTTGTTATATTTATTCTCGGTCTCGGTTTCTTCCCTTAGAGAGACATGGATGAAGATGGTTCAATAACTGATGAATACGGTTTACTGGTTGAAGCTTGACCTTGTGGGAAACAACCGCCGGTGCAAACAATCCTTCCCTTCAATGAAGGCGTTGAAGAACCAGTCGAGCTCCGCGTCCTTGGAGAGCCACAAAGATTCAGTTGAGAATTCTTGAGGCTGGTGGTGTTGATTATCGGTGGCGGTTACAGACTTACAGTCACAAGATAAGGTGCCATTCTTACTTTTTCTTTAATTTATATTATCAGTTGAATCATGATAAATTTTTTATTTTTTTTTAACCCTGATGCCCATAAAGTAGAGAAATTTGAGAATCAAGTGATGATTTTGATGAATCCTGAGACAAGGACAAGGTGGCATTCTTACTTGTTTTTATTATCAGTTGGATCATAGTAAATTTTGAATTTTTTTTTCATCCCAATGCCCATAAAATTCTAGTATTTGTATGGCCTCTTTACTATCTGGATCCTACTCCTTTCGTCGTTTTTCTGCAGACATCAAAAAAGAGCGATGGGGAAAGCATTTCTGAAAGTGAGCCTGATGATTCTGGTAGAAAATAACATATTACGTTTAATTGAATATCTATTCTTTTGTTTCAAGCAATTTTTTTTAGGAAAATAGTTCATATCTACAATTAGGCCTTAGGCTACTGAGTTTATTATTACATATTGTAGTTTCTTTAGGTAGGTTGTAGAAGGTAACTTTTAGGAAATGGCTCAAACATGTAGGAGCTTTTGTAAAAGCTAGAAACTAAGCACAATTCTTGAGGCTGGTGTTGTTGATTATCAGTGGCGGCTACAGTCTCAGAGTCATAGGATAAGGTGCCATTCTTACTTGTTTCTTTAATTTATGTTATCAGTTGGATCATGATAAAATTTTGATTATTATTTTTTTTTTCACACTGATGCCCATAAAGTAGAGAAATTTGGGAATCAAGTGATGATTCTGATGAATCCTGAGACAAGGAGAAGGTGCCGTTCTTACTTGTTCTATTATCAGTTGGATCATAATAAATTTTGATTTTTTTTTTTCATCCTGATGCCCATCAAATTTTAGTATTTGTCTGGCCTCTTTCCATTTGGATCCTACTTCCTTCTTCGTTTTTGTGCAGACATCAAAAAAGAATGATGGGGATAGCATTTCTGAAAGTGAGCCTGATAATTCTGACTATGCTTGTAGAAAATAACATATTACGTTTAATAAGGAATGATAAGCACTTGTGGAATATCTGTTCTTTTGCTTCAAGCAATTTATTTTTAGGAAAATAGTTCATATCTATAATTAGGCCCTAGGCTACTGAGTTTATTATTATGGTGGTCAAACATATGATGTTTCTTTATGTAGTTTTTAGAAGGTAACTCTAGCAAATGGCTCAAAAACTAAGCACATTGCATTAAAAAAGAAGTGACATATACTTTCTGAATTAGGGACTTTTTTTTTCTTTTTGTTTTTGAACATGTTTCAAATCTTTACATAAGTAAATAGTCCTAAATCGTTTACTAGAGTCATTTCCTAATGCTGAAGTTCTAAAGCATTCCCTTTTGACACATCCCTGCTACTTCCCACCTTGCTTCCCCCATTTTCCTTCTTCCTGACTGAGCCTTAAACATATTTCGATTAGGGTTATAACTTTTTAACATCTTTAGCTTTATTTTTATATGGATTCTAAGTCTTTTAACCATTTCTAAATTATGATTTTAAACTTTTCAACATATTTAATTTTACTTGAATTTGGGTTTAATAACCTTTAGACATTTTCCTGCCAATTCCTCCCCCTCATTTTCCTTCTCCAAATTGATCCTTAATCGTATTTGGATTTGGTCTAAGACTTATTAACATCTCTGGTTTTATTTTATGTGGATTTTGACATCTTTTAACCATATTATGATTATGATTTTAAACTTATTAATGTTTTCAATGTTATTTTTATTTAGATTTAACAACCTTTCCCCATATGTGCTTTAAGGCTTTTTACTTGTTTAAATTTTACATTTATTAGGGATTTCACATCTTCTAATCTTTTTTGGGATAGTTTAAGACTTTTTAGCAACATTGGTTTTAGTTTTATTGGATATTCACATCTTTTAATATTAAGGCTCTATTTGGGAGAGGTAGGAAAATGGATGGAGAGTGAAAATGGATGGAACATGAGAAATGGTGTCCATATGTCCATATCAGAAGAACCTACTGTATGAGTCTCACATTCCCTTTTCCTCCCAATTCCCTTCCCCTCATTTTCCTTTTTTCCAAACTAATCCTTAATCGTATTTGAATTTGGCCTAAAGACTTATTAACATCTCTAGTTTTATTTTACATAACCATATTATGATTATGATTTTAAACTTATTAATGTTTTCAATGTTATTTTTATTTAGATTTAATAACCTTTACCCATATGTGCTTTTATTTGTATGTAAGATCTTTTTATAATTATGGTTTTAAGGCTTTTTACTTGTTTAAATGTTACATTTATTAGGGATTTCACATCTTCAAATCTTTCGTGGGATAGTTTAAGACTTTTTAACAATTTTGATTTTAGTTTTATTGGATACTCACATCTTTTAATATTAAGGCTCTGTTTGGGAGGGGTAGGAAAATGGATGGAACATGAGAAATGATGTCCATATGTCCGTATCAGAAGAAGCTATCATATAAGGCTCACATTTCATTTTCCTTCCAATTACATTCCCTCATTTTCCTTCTCCCAAACTGATTCTTAATCGTATTTGGATGTGGTTTAAGATTTTTTAGCATCTCTTGTTTTATTTTTATGTGGATTTTGACATCTTTTAACTATATCATGATTATGATTTTAAACATTATTAATGTTTTCATTGCTATTTTTATTTTGATTTAATAACCTTTAACCATGTATGCTTTCATTTGTATGTAAGATTATTTTATAATTATGGTTTTAAGGCTTTTTACTTGTTTAAAATTTACATTTATTAGGGATTTCACTTCTTCTTATCTTTTATGGGAAAGTTTAAGACTTTTTAACAATGTTGGTTTTAGTTTTATTGGATATTCACATCTTTTAATATTAAGGCTCTGTTTGAGAGAGCTAAGAAAATGGATGAAGAGTGAAAATGGATGGAATGTGAGAAATGGTGTCCATATGTCTGTATCAGAAGAAGCTATCATATAATTCTCACTTTTTCCTCCCAATTCCCTTTTCCTCATTTTCCTTCTCCCTAACTGATCCTTAATTGTACTTGGATTTGGTCTAAGACTTATTAAAATCTCCAGTTTTATTTTTATGTGAATTTTGACTTCTTTTAACCATATTATGATTATGATTTTAAACTTATTAATGCTTTCAATATTATTTTTATTTAGATTTAATAAACTTTACCCATATATGCTGTGTAAGTTTTTTTTTTAAATTATGGTTTTAAGGCTTTTAACTCGTTTAAATTTTACATTTATTAGGGATTTCACATCTTTTATTCTTTTTTGAGATAGTGTAAGACTTTTTAACAACTTTGGTTTTAGTCTTATTGGATTTTCACATCTTTTACGGCTCTGTTTGGAAGAGGTAGGAAAATGGATGGAACATGAGAAATGGTGTCCATATGTTCGTATCAAAACAAGTTATCATTTAATTCTCACATTCCTTTTTCCTCCTAATTTCCTTCCCCTCATTTTCCTTTTCCCAAACTAATCCTTAATTGTATTTGGATTTGGTCCAAGACTTATTAACATCTCTAGTTTTATTTTACATAACCATATTATGATTATAATTTTAAACTTATTAATGTTTTTAATGTTATTGTTATTTAGATTTAATAACCTTTACCCATATATGCTTTTATTTGTATGTAAGATCTTTTTATAATTATGGTTTTAAGGCTTTTTACTCATTTAAATTTTACATTTATTAAGGATTTCACATCTTCTATTCTTTTTCGGGATAGTATAAGACTTTTGACAACTTTGGTTTTAGTTTTATTAGATATTCACATCTTTTAATTTTAAGGCTCTGTTTGGGAAGGTAGGAAAATGGATGGAGAGTGAAAATAGATGGAACATGAAAAATGGTGTCCGTATATTCGTATCAGAAGAAGTTATCGTATAAGTGTCACATTCCATTTTCCTCCCAATTCCCTTTCCCTTATTTTCCTTATTCCAAACTGATCCTTAATTGTATTTGGATTTCATCTGTGTCTTATTAACATCTCTAGTTTTATTTTATGTGGATTTTGATATCTTTTAACCATATTATGATTATGATTTTAAGCTTATTAATGTTTTCAATTTTATTTTTATTTAGATTTAATAACCTTTACCTATATATGCTTTTATTTGTATGTAAGATTTTTTTATAATTATGGTTTTAAGGCTTTTTACTCATTTAAATTTTATATTTGTTAGGTACCTTTTAATCTTTTTTTTTGGATAGTTTAAGACTTTTAAACAACTTTAGTTTTAGTTTTATTCTGTATTCACATCTTTTAATGTTAAGGCTCTATTTGGGAGAGGTAGAAAAATGGGTGGAGAGTGAAAATGGATGGAACATGAGAATTGGTGTCCTTATGTCCCTATTAGAAAAAACTATCATATAAGTCTCACATTTCATTTTCCTCCCAATTCCCTTCCTCTCATTTTCCTTTTCCCAAACTGATCATTAATCGTTTTTGGTTTTGGTCTAAGATTTATTAACATCTCTAGTTTTATTTTACATAAGCATATTACGATTATGATTTTAAACTTATTAATGTTTTCAATGTTATTTTTATTTAGATTTAACAACCTTTACCCATATGTGCTTTTTTTTTTCGTATGTAAGACCTTTTTATAATTATGGTTTTAAGGTTTTTTTACTTTTTAAAATTTTTCATTTATTAGGGATTTCATATCTTTTAATCTTTTTTAGGATAGTTTAAGACTTTTTAAGAACTTTGGTTTTAGTTTTATTGGATATTCACATCTTTTAATAGTAAGGCTCTATTTGAGAGAGGTAGGAGAATGGATGGAGAGTGAAAAAGGATAGAACTTGAGAAATGGTGTCCATATGTCCGTAACATAAGAACCTATCACATAAGTCTCACATTCTATTTTCCTCCAAATTCCTTTCCCCTCATTTTCTCTTAAACTTAACCTTAATCGTATTTGGATTTGGCCTTAGACTCATTAACATCTCTAGTTTTATTTTATGTGAATTTTGACATGTTTGAAGCATATTATGATTATCATTTTAAACTTCTTAATGTTTTCAATGTTATTTTTATTTAGATTTAATAACCTTTACCCATATGTGCTTTTATTTGTATGTAAGATCTTTTTATTATTATGGTTTTAAGGATTTTTACTTGTTTAAATTTTATTTTTATTGTTTTTGGGATAGTTTAAGACTTTTTAATAACTTTGGTTTTAGTTTTATTGGATATTCACATCTTTTATATTAAGGCTATGTTTGGGAGAGGTAGGAAATAGGATGTAGAGTGAAAATGGATGGAACATGAGAAATGGTGTCCATATGTCCATATCAAAAGAAGTATTATATAAGTCTCACATTTCATTTTCCTCCCAATTCCTTTCCCCTCATTTTCCTTCTCCAAAACTGATCCTTAATCGTTTTTGGATTTGCTTTAAGACTTATTGACATCTTTAGTTTTATTTTATGTGGATTTTGATATCTTTTAATCGTATTATGATTATGATTTTAAACTTATTAATGTTTTCAATGTTATTTTTATTTGGATTTAATAACTTTTACCATATGTGCTTTTATTTATATGTAAGATCTTTTTATAATTATGGATTTAAGGTTTTTTTACTCGTTTAAATTTTATTTTTATTAGGGATTTCACATCTTATCTGTTTTGGGATAGTTTAAGACTTTTTAACAACTTTGGTTTTAATTTTATTGGACATTCATATCTTTTAATATTAAGGCTCTGTTTGGGAGAGATAGGAAAATAGATAAAGAGTGAAAATGAATGGAACATGAGAAATGGTATCCATATGTTCGTATTAGAAGAAGCTATCATATAATTATAAAATTCCATTTTCCTCCTAATTCCTTTCCCCTCATTTTCCTTCTCCCAAACTAATCCTTGATTGAATGGATTTGGTCTAAGACTTATTAACATCTCTTTTATGTGAATTTTGACATCTTTTAACCATGTTATGATTTTGATTTTAAACTTATTAATGTTTTCAATGTTATTTTTATTTAGGGATATTTTAAGACTTTTAACAACTTTGTTTATAGTTTTATCCAATTCACATAATTTAATATTAAGGCTTTGACTAGGAGTGGTGGGAAAATGGATGAAGAGTGAAAGTGGATGGAACATGAGAAATGGTGTCCATATATCCGTATCAGAAGAAGTTATCATATAAGTTTCACAATCCATTTTCCTCTCGATTCCTTTCCCCTCATTTTCCTTTTTACAAACTGATCCTTAATTGTATCTCTAGTTTTATTTTATGTGAATTTTGACATCTTTTAATCATATTACAATTATGATTTCAATGTTATTTTTAATTAGGGATATTTTAAGACTTTTTAACAACTTTGGTTTTAGTTTTATCCAATTCACATCCTTATTAAGGCATTATTTGGGAGTGGGAGGAAAATGGATGGAGAGTGAAAATGGGTGGAACATGTGAAATGGTGTCCATATGTCCGTATCAAAAGAAGCTAGTATATAATTCTCATATTTCGTTTTCCTCCCTATTCCATTCCCCTCATTTTCCTTTTCCTCAACTGATACTTAATCATATTTGGATTTGGTCTAAGACTTGTTAACATCTCTAGTTTTATTTTATGTGGATTTTGACATCTTTTAACCGTATCATGATTATGATTTTAAACTTATTAATGTTTTCAATGTTCTTTTTATTTAGGGATATTTTAAGACTTTTTAACAACTTTAGTTTTAGTTTTATCCAATTGAGATCTTTTAATATTAAGGCTTTGTTTGGGAGTGGTAGGAAAATGGATGGAGAGTGAAAATGGATGGAACATGAGAAATGGTGTCCATACGTCCATATTAGAAGAAGCTATCATATAAGTCTCACATTCCATTTTCCTCCCAATTCCCTTCCCCTCATTTTCCTTTCCAAATTGATCCTTAATCGTATTTGGATTTGGTCTAAGGCTTGTTAACATCTCTAGTTTTATTTTATGTGGATTTTGACATCTTTTAGCCATATTATGATTATGATTTTAAACTTATTAATGTTTTCAATGTTATTTTTATTTAGGGATATTTTAAGACTTTTTAACAACTTTGGTTTTTGTTTTATCCAATTCACATATTTTAATATTAAGGCTCTATTTGGGGAGTGGTAGGAAAATGGATGGAGAGTGAAAATGGATGGAACATGAGAAATGGTGTCCATATGTCCGTATTAGAAGAAGCTATCATGCAAGTCTTACATTCCATTTTCCTCCCAATTTCCCTTTTCCTCATTTTCCTTCTCCAAAACTGTTCCTTAATTGTATTTGTATTAAGACTAAGATTTTTTTACCATTTCTAGTTTTATTTTTATATGGATTTTGACATCTTTTAATTGTATTTGAATTGTGATTTTGAACTTTTTAACATTTTTAATTCTACTTTTGTATAGATTTAATAAATTTTAGCCATATATGGTTTATGGGTTAAGTTTTTTAAATATCATTGGTTTTACTTTTTTTTGGATTTAAAATCTTCTCCCCAATTTTTTTTTTTTTTTTTGTTTAAGACTTTTTAACATCTTTTCTTCCACTTTGATTGAAATTTAGGTTATATTTGGGGCTTGGAGGAAAATGGGGGGAGTGTGAAAATGGGAGGAAAATGAACTTGTCTATCCCATGTTTCATTTGCCTTTTATTTTCCTTTTCCATTTCACCTCCCTAAGGACTTTTTACCATTTTTTCCTTGCTCTATTCATTCATTTGGATTTAAAATCTTTAAGGTTATGTTTGGGAGGTGGAGGAAACTGGAAAGGGAGAAGTGAATGGAAGGAAAATGAGAAATAAGACCTATATAATGAGAAAACAAAGTCATGGGTTTGCTTTACTCCCATTTTCCCTTCCATTATTTTTCCTCTCTCCTAAAAGAGCTTCACATTTGGATTACAGTTCAAAACTTTTTAAATATTTTTATTTTACCTTTTGGGGTATAACATTTTTAATCATATTTGGATTATGGTGGAAGACTTACTAACATGTTTATTTTTATTTATATTTAGATTTAAAAGCTTTCAACCAAACTTGGATTTTGAGATTTTTTAACATATTTGGTTTCGCTCTTATTTGTGTATAGACCTTTTAACATATTCAGTTTTGCTCTTATTTATATTTAAGATCTTTTTATAGTATTTGAATTATGGTTTTAAGGCTTTTACATGTTTAAATTTTACATTTATGAAGGATTTCCTATTTTTAGTCCTTTTTGGGATAGTTTAAGAGTTTTTAGCAACTTTTATTTTACAGTTGTTGGATTTTCACTTTTTTTTTTTTATATGATATTAAGGCTCTGTTTGGGAGAGGCGAGAAAATGGAGGGAGAGTGAAAATGGATCGAAATGAGAATTGGTGTCCATGTCTGTATCACAAGAAGCTAACGTGCAAGTCTCACATTCCATTTTCCTCTCAATTTCCCTTCCTCTCATTTTCCTTCTCCCAAATTGATTCTTAACCATATTTGGATTTGGGCTAAGACTTGTTAATATCTCTAGTTTTATTTTATGTGGATTTTGACATTTTTTTTAATCATATAAGAATTATGATTTTACAATTTTTTAACTTCTTTAAAGTTATTTTTATTTAGATTTAATAACCTTTAACCATAGGTAGCTTATGGATTAAGACTTTTTAACTTCATTGGTTTTACTTTTATTTGGATTTAACATCTTCTCACCATATTTTTTCTTGGTACTTTTTAACATCTTTAGTTTAACTTTGATTTGAATTTAGGTTACATTTGGGGCTTGGAGGAAAATGGTGAGAGAGTGAAAACAAGAGGAAAATGAACTTGTATTTTATTTTCCTTCTATTTTTCCTTCTTCTCATTTTTTCTTCTGTCCTAAAAAGAGCTTTAACCACATTTGTATTATATTTTAAACTTTTTTAAACATCTTTATTTTTACTAATAACATTTTTAATCATATTTGGATTATGGTTGAAAACTTCTTAACATTTTTATTTTTACTTATATTTAGATTTAAAAGCTCTCAACCAAATTTGGATTTTGAGAATTTTTAACATGTTCAGTTTTGCTCTTATTTGTATTTAACATCTTTTTATAGACTTTTTAACTTATTCAGTTTTTTTTTTTTTTTTTTTTTTTATATTTGTATTTATGATCTTTTTATAATATTTGAATTTTAGTTTTAAGTCTTTTTTATGTTTAAATTTTGCATTTATCAATGATTTCACATCTTCTAATCCCTTTTGGTATAGTTTAAGGCTTTTTTAATGGCTTTGGTTCTTTTATTGGAGTTTCACATCTTTTAGTGGTATTAAGGTTCTGTTTGGGAGAGGTAGGAAAGTGGAGGGAGTGTGAAAGTGGATGGAAAATGAGAAATGGTGTCCATATGTCCGTATCACTAAAAGCTATCATGCAAGTCTCACATTCTATTTTCCTCTCAATTTCCCTTCCCCTCATTTCCTTCTCCCAAACTGATTTTTAACCATTTTTGGATTAGGGCTTGCACTTTTTAATATCTTTAGTTTTATTTTTATATGGATGGATTTTGACGTCTTCTAATCATATTTGGAATATGATTTTTACTTTGATGAAGATTAAATAATCTTTTAGCCATATATGGTTTATGGGTTGAGACTTTTTAACATCATTGGTTTTACTTTTATTTGGATTTAAAATCTTTTCACCATATTTTTTCTTGGTTTAAGACTTTTTAACATCTTTCGTTTCACTTTGATTTAAATTTAGGTTACATATGGGGCTTGGAGGAGGAAAATGAACTTGTCTAGTCCATGTTTCATTTTCCTTCAATTTTCCCTTTCCATTTCCCCTCGCTCTCCCAAATTTAGCCACAAGGAAATTTTACCATAATTTGATTATGGTTTAACACTTTTCCATTTTCCTCGCTCTATTCACTTTCATTTGGATTTAAAATCTTTAAGGTTATGTTTGAGAAGTGGAGGAAACTGGAAAGGGAGAAGTGAATGGAAGGAAAATGAGAAATAAGACATATATAATGGGAAACAAATCTCACATTTTTCCTTCCTCCCATTTTCCCTTCCATCATTTTTCCTCTCTCTCCTAAAAGGAGCCTTAACCACATTTGGATTACAGTTCAAAACTTTTTAAACATCTTTATTTTTACCTTTTGGGTTATAACTTTTTTAATCATATTTGGATTATGGTTGATGACTTTCTAACATGTTTATTTTTACTTATTTTTAAATTTAAAAGTTTTCAACCAAATTTGGATTATGAGATTTTTTAACATATTTGATTTTGCTTTTATTTTGGGATAGTTTAGGAGTTTTCAAGGACTTTTATTTTACTATTGTTTGATTTTCACTTTTTTTAATGACATTAAGGCTCTATTTGGGGGAGGCAAGAAAATGGAGGGAGAGTGAAAATGGATTGAAAATGAGAAATGCTGTCCATGTCCGTATCACAAGAAGCTAACGTACGAGTTTTACATTCCATTTTCCTCCTAATTTCTCTTCCTCTCATTTTCCTTCACCCAAATTGATTCTTAACCTTATTTGGAATTGGGCTAAGACTTATTATCATCTCTAGTTTTATTTTATGTGGATTTTGACATTTTTTAACTATATAAGAATCATGATTTTAAACTTTTTAACTTCTTCAATGTTATTTCGATTTAAATTTAGTAACTTTTAACCATATGTGGCTTATGGGTTAAGAGTTTTTAACTTCATTGGTTTTACTTTTATTTGGATTTAACATCTTCTCAGCATATTTTTTCTTGGTACTTTTTAACATCTTTAGTTTCACTTTGATTTGAATTTAGGTTACATTTGGGGCTTGGAGGAAAATGGCGGGAGAGTAAAAACAGGAGGAAAATGAACTGTGTTCTATTTTTTTTTATTTTCCCTTCTTTTCATTTCCCTTTCCTGTCCCAAATTTAGCTGTAAAGAGTTTTAAGCATATTTTGACTATGGTTTAACACTATTTTTCATTTTCCTTACTTGATTCACTTTCATTTAGACTTAAAATCTTCAAGATTATTTTTGGGAAGTGGAGGAAATTGGAAAGGGAGAAGTGAATGGAGGGAAAATGAGAAATATGACCTATATGATGAGGAACAAAGTCATTGGTCCCACATTCTATTTTTCTCCTTGTTTCCATTCCATCATTTTTCTTCTGTCCTGAAAAGAGCTTTAACCACATTTGGATTATATTTTAAAACTTTTTAAACATCTTTATTTGTACTAATAATATTTTTAATCATATTTGGATTATGGTTGAAGACTTCTTAACATCTTTATTTTTACTTATCTTTAGATTTAAAGGCTTTCAACCAAATTTGGATTTTGAGAATTTTTAACATATTCAGTTTTGGTCTTATTTGTATTTAACATCTTTTTATAGACTTTTTAACTTTATTCAGTTTTTTTTTTTAATTTGTATTTATGATCTTTTTATGATATTTGAATTTTTGGTTTTAAGGCTTTTTACATGTTTAAATTTTACATTTATTAAGGATTTCTCATCTTCTAATCCCTTTTGGTATAGTTTAAGGCCTTCTAACGACTTTGGTTTTTCTTTTATTGGAGTTTCATATTTTTTAACAATATTAAGGCTCTGTTTGGGAGAGGTAGGAAAATGGAGGGAGTATGAAAATGGATGAAAAATGAGAAATGGTGTCCATATGTCTATATCACTAGAAGCTATCATGCAAGTCTCACATTCTATTTTTCTCCCAATTTCCCTTCCTCTCATTTTCCTTCTCCCAAACTGATTTTTAACCATTTTTGGATTAGGGCTTGGACTTTTTAACGTCTTTAGTTTTATTTTTACATGGATGGATTTTGACGGCTTATAATCATATTTGGAATATTATTTTTACTTTTATGAAGATTTAATAATCTTTTAGCCATGTTTGGCTTATGGGTCTAGACTTAATATCATTTTTTTTATTTAACTTGTTCTCATTATATTTTTTTTTTTTGGGTTTAAGACTTTTTAACTTTTTTAGTTTCACTTTTGTTTAAATTTAGGTTAAATTTGTGGCTTGGAAAAAAAAGGGAGGAGAGTGAAAACGGGAGGAAAACAAATATGTATCCCATTTTTAACTTTCCTTCTTCCTTCTTTCCATTTTGCTCCCTCTCTCAAATTTCATTGTGAAGATTTTTTAGTATATTTTGATTATGGTTTAACACTTATTAATTTTCCTCGCTCTATTCACTTTTATTTGGATTTAAAATCTTTAAGGCTATGTTTGGGAAGTGGAAGAAACTGGAAAGGGAGAAGCGAATGTAAGGGAAGTGAGAAATAAGTCCTATATGATAAGAAACAAAGTCACGGGTCCCAGATTCTGTTTTCCTCCCATTTTTCCCTTCCATCAAAATAGTTTTAAGACTTTTTAGCAATGTCGATTCTACTTTTATTGGATTTCACAACTTCTAATCCTATTTGGATGATAGTTTAAGACTTTTTAACATTTTTATTTTTAGTTTTATTTAGATTTACACTACATGTAGGAGAGGATAGAAAATGGACGAGAGAGGGGGGAAAAGAAACTTTGCATTGGATAAGAAACTTTGCATTCTGAATTTCATTTTTCGCCTATTTTCTTTTCCTCTCATTTTACTCCCTGCTCTAAATGGAGTTGTAAAGACTTTTTCATATTTGGATTATGGTCGTGCACTTCTTTACATTTTGGTCTAATTTTATTTGGTTTTAACATCTTTACGGCTAGGGCTTTGTTTAGCTGTGGTAGGAAAATGGAGGGTGGGTGAAAATTGAAGAAAAATGATAAATGGGATCCGTATGTCCATATGACAAAATCCTAAACATTTGGGTCTCAAGTTCTATTTTCCTCCCAGTTTCTTTGCCCCCATTTTCCTCCTCGCAAACAGAACCTGAATCATATTTGGATTAGCGTTAAGACTTCTTAGCATCATTAGAAGTTCTTTTTTTATGTGGATCTATCAACTTTAAAGCATATTTGGATTATGTTTTAAAACTTTTTATTGTCTTTTGTTTTACTTTTATTTGGATTTAATATCACTTAGCCATATTTGAATTTCTTCGGTTACTCTCTTCAAAATGCTCATTCAATGTATTCAGCTCAGGGCATGTGTGTTCTATTTTAGATTAACTTTCCAGCATTATTTTATTTCATAATTGACACTTGGAGGCTGCTTCTGCAGACGTGCTACTGGTAGGAATAATTTAGGTTTTAATATATACAATGTTCTTCTTTTCAAATGACCTTAAAGATTTTCCAGAGGAATATTTGATCCCATAATTTGTTGATGTTGAAAGCTAATGGGTGAACTCATCTTGTTATTCATGCATTGATCTTAGGTTTTTTGGAAGGGCAAGTTTGTTGATTGAAGTAAATTTAGGTCAAATTGGGATTTGATCATTATGTTTTCCTGATTGTCTGCCTATTGCACGACTTTGGAGTTTTGGCATTACTCCCATGTTGCTTCTTAAATTTGAGATTTAAATTCTTGACCAGTTGTTTTGGCGGTTGATAATGCTAAGCTAGTATCATTTGGGAAACACTTATGAGTATGGAGTCCATGAAAAATCTGATTCATGAGCCTCTAGGTACTGGTTTCTGAACCTCCATGTACTTTTGAGGTACTTGGAGTGCTGTCCATTTGTAGTTTGGAATCATTGTATTCTTGTTATATCTGATGATGGAAACCCCCTTAAAATTGTGAATCAGAAACGCTGGAAGATTTTGATGAAATTTATTCCTACATGTTCCAACTATCAAAAGAACCAAGTTTTGGAGGAAAGCAGTAAGATGGAATATTTTCGGGTAAGCTTTCTTTGTTATGATAGGAAGATATGGTATTTCATTAAAGTTCAAGTACAAATGAATTCCTTATAAATGTAACCTTCCTTGGTTTCTTCTTTATTTATTCAAAATTGGTTTTGGTTTAAAATAACTGCCATTGTATTTGATATAGGCTATCATTGTCCTTAACTTTAAAGAAGTTTTGAAGAGCAATTTCGAATTTTGTTACAGGAGAGCATCCAATTAAGGATATTGAATTATTAGCAAAAGCATGTTCTCATATATCAGTCAAATTTAGGTAAGCTTTGTACTATGTGTTGTGGGTGCTTAAATTACACATTTATTAGAATGCAATGCCATGGAATTTATATTACAAAAGAAATGTAATTGGTCCAGTTATTTATGTGTTCTAGACATGCTTTAAAATATGTACTGGGATGTCGTGTGTTGACAAAGTGGTTAAGATAGCTTCCCTGCCATTGAATGAACCATGTTGAGAGTATGTTGTATGCTCTCAGACAACATCATACATTGTATGCTATATTTGGCAATTCAATTGGCATAAAGGAAGCTCTTTCTTTCTTTGTCTCTCATGTTGCCCAAACCCCCCACCACAAAAATAAAACAAAAAGTAAAAAATAATTTGGCTCTGATGGCTCTCACCCAATACGTCTCTTATTTGCCTCTCACCCAATGCAATTGCTGGCACTGACACTGTCGTTGTTTCGGCCCCAGGTTGATGCTTTGTGTCTGATGAAGATCACAACCATTAAGACAAAGCCGTTGCAGAACACAATCATGTTACTGGGTCCACAGATCAAACCGAAGACCTCAAGCAGAGGATCATTAACCAGGTGGATTACTACTTCAGTGATGAAAATATGCCCGCAAACAAGCATATGTTAGGTTTGAAGAACAAGGTATGTTTCTATCACAATTAACTCAGGGAGTCTTCCTTTTTGGTTGTGAGCTCAGATGGAAGGATGGTGAAGCGCCATCATCTTTTTCCATTTGCTGAGATTAAGGATCCACTGTTATGCTCTGTTTTGGTGGTGATTCTTCCAAAAGATCACTCAGAACTGAACATCCAACAAATATTTGGTGAAGCTGGGAAGATAGAAAAATATCTCCATTCGTAAGGGTAGATGAGAGGGTGGGAGGGGTGAGATTTCTGATCAAACCCAATAGTGTAGATGTCATTAGTGGCGATAGTGATGGTGGTTTAAGAGGAGGGAGTTGAAAAAAACCATCAAGAACCAATGGGGCATTGTCAAATAGAGAGTTTCCCGAGGTATAATTTTACGAAAATGGAACTTTAGTGTTTGATTTATCTGCAATTTTATTTTCCTC
The DNA here is from genome assembly GCF_030052815.1 of Hevea brasiliensis. NCBI lineage: Eukaryota > Viridiplantae > Streptophyta > Magnoliopsida > Malpighiales > Euphorbiaceae > Hevea > Hevea brasiliensis. The sequence continues at coordinate 91,346,902 of NC_079506.1, forward strand.
TATTTGAATATCAATTAAAAGGAAATTTCTCTCTCTTTTTATTTTATTTTATTTTTATATACTCTTCAGGATAAGAACAGAGGGATTTTAATTTTGAATAAATGATAGGCTTCCCTTTCATTTTTATCAGTTTTTAGGGGAAAATTTGTGGTTGGTTCTATTTACAATACCTTTTTGGTTACATGGCGAATCATGGAGAATAAAAAAATTTTAATGTTATTTACTGCTTATCATATCACTATATTCTGGTTATTATATGTGCATTTCGTAGCCTCTGATAAAGTGTCTAAAATATGGATATGATGGAGGAACATACATTGCTTTTGGAAGATTGACTCCTATAAGAGTTTTTATATTTTACTCTTGATATGTACTGATTATCGGATTTACTAAATGATGAATATAAATTACTATAACTTAGGTTACTTTGTTTTTGACTCTCTTGTTCTTTTATTATTATTATTATTATTATTATTATTATTATTATTATTATTAGGGAAAATTACCAAAAATTCCTATACTTTCAAAATTTTTCCAATTATACCATATACTTTAAAATTATCAATTAAACCTTACATTTTGAAAAGTTGTGCAATTGTACCCCTCCGTTACTCAGTTCATTAAATGACTAATGGAAATATCCTACCATCATGTTAGATGCCATGTCATGTGGCATAACGTGGCATTTCCATTAGTCACTTAATGGACTGAGTAATGGTGAGGTACAATTGTTCAACTTTCTAAAGTGTAGGGTTTAATTGGTAATTTTTAAAGTATAGGATAATTGAAAAATTTTTGAAAGTACATGATTTTTTTTTGGTAATTTCCTCTTATTATTATTGCATTTTAACTTTCTTGAATTTTAGATTATTTAAATTATTATTTCAGTTTTATTAGATGCTATGTAAGATGAGTTGCATGAGATTTTAGAGTTTTAGGAATATTTGAGGTGGGGATACTGATGCTTTTAATCATGATATGAAAGTTATTCCAAGTCTTGGCAGTTACGTTTGAAAAATTGGTTATCCCTTCTTTGAATTTGAGTGAGGCAAGTTGATTTGCCTAATTTCCTTTAGCATTGCTTGATAGAGATCATAGGGGTCAGGTAGTAGAACTCCCTGGCATATAATCTTCCCTTTATTGCTTTAGTTTGTGGAAATGTATATCATGTATAATATACAACTCCACTCAACTAAACTAAACCTTTATTCCAAAAATTTGGGGTCGGCTATATGGATTCGCTTTCTCCACTCTAAACGATTTTGGGTTAAATCCTCAGAAATGTGTAATGCTTCTAGGTCATGTTGTACTACTCTCCTCCAAGTCAATTTAGGTCTAGCCCTTTTTTTCTTTCTATCCTCTAACCTAATGTATTCTACTTGTCTAACTGGAGCTTTCGTATGTCTACGCTTCACATGACCAAACCACTTCAATCTTCCTTCTCTCAACTTATCCTCAATTGGCATCACTTCTATCTTTTTTCTAATACTTTCGTTATGGACTTTATCTAGTATAGTATAGCTACTTATCTACCTTAACATTCTCATATCCGCAACTCTTATCTTAGACGCATACGACTCCTTCAGTGCCCAACATTCATTACCATATAACATAGCAGGTCGTATGGCTGTACAGTAAAAACTTATTGGGAATCTTGCGATCACATAAAACTCCTGTGGCACGTCTCCACTTCAACCATCTGGCTTTAATCCTGTGACTAACATCCTTCTCACATCCCCCATCTACTTGAAGGACTGAGCCGAGATATTTAAAATGATTACTTTGGGACAGTACCACTCCATCCAAACTAACTCCTTCCCTATCACTAGTTTGGCCTTCACTGAACTTATAATGCATGTATTTTATCTTCGTTCTACTTAACTTAAAACCCTTTGACTCTAGAGTATTTTTCTAAAGCTCTAGTTTTCTATTGACTCCTTCTCGCGTCTTATCTATTAGAACAATATCATCCGCAAACATCATGCACCAAGGAATACTCTCTTGTATATGTTTCGTCAATTCATCTAAAACTAATGTAAAAAGGTAAGGGCTTATAGCTGATCCTTGGTGTAATCAAATTGAGATCGGAAAATCTTTTGTGTCCCCTCCCACTGTGCGCACAATAGTAGTTGCTCCTTCATAAATATATTTCAATATTTGTATGTACCTAATAGATACCCTCTTTTGTTCTAACACACTCCATAAGACATCTCTTGGAACACTATCATAAGTCTTCTCCAAATCAATAAAAATCATGTGTAGATCTTTCTTCACATCTCTATATTTCTCCATCAAGCTTCTAATGAAAAAGATCGCTTCCATAGTTGAACGACTGGGCATGAAGCCAAATTGATTGAGAGAGATAGAAGTATCATGACGTAGTCGATGCTCCACAATTCTCTCCCACAACTTCATAGTATGGCTCATGAGTTTAATTTCCCTATAGTTTGAGCAACTCTATATGTCTCCCTTATTTTTAAAAATAGGTACTAAAATACTTCTCCTCCATTCATCAGGCATTTTCTTTGAGTTTTAAATCTTATTAAATAATTTAATTAACCATGTCACTCCCATATCTCCCAAACACTTCCACACTTCAATTGGTATTTCATCGGGTCTATAGGCTTTACCCACTTTCATTCTCTTAAGTGCTTCCTTTACTTCTAAAGATCTAATCCTTCTAGTATAATTCACATTCTTTTCTATTGTTCTATAGTCTATATTCACGCTATTATTATTTTGACTATTGTTAAAGAAATCATTAAAATAGTTTCTCTATCTTTCTTTAATGTCCTCATCTTTTACCAACACTTTTCCTTCTTTATTCTTAATGCACCTACTTGATTGAGATCTTGGCATTTCCTTTCTCTCCTTCTTGCTAATCTATAAATATCTTTTTCCCCTTCTTTAGTTTCAAGTTTCTTATATAATTTTTCAAAGGCCTGTGCTCTTACTTGACTTGCCTCTTTCTTTGCTATCTTGTACTGTTCATATGCCTAATTATTATCACATTTAGGTAATTTCTTATACCATTATTTTTTTCTCTTCATTGCCTTTTGTACTTCCTCATTCCATCACCATCTCTCTTTTGAGGGTATTCCATGTCCTTTAGATTCTCCAAGTACTTTTCTAGCTACTTCTTTAATCTTTGATGCCATCTGTATCCACATATCATTAGCCTTCATATCCAGCTTCCATGCTTCGGACTCGAGATGCTAATTTTTGAACTTCACTTGCTTTACTCCTTTAAACTCCCACCACTTTGTTCGAGCTATACTATTTCTTCTGACCTTACTTAAATTGTTCCTAAACTTGACATCCAAGACCACTAACCGATGTTGACTTGTTAAAGCCTCTCCTGGAATGACCTTGCAATCCTTGCATAGAGCTCTATTTGTCTTCCTGGTTAAGAGGAATTCGATTTGTCTTCTATGTTGCTTATTTTTGAAAGTCACTAATGTGACTCTCTTTTTATAAAGTAGGTATTTGCTAGTATTAGGTCGTATGCTATAGCAAAATCTAGGATGCTTTTTCCCTCCTCATTTTGACTGCCAAAACCAAAACCTCCATGAACATTCTCATAACCTTGCTTATCACTTCCTACATGTCCATTCAAATATCCACCAATGAAAACATTCTCTTCATTCGGTATGCTTTGCATTAAATCATCCATATCTTTCCAAAACCTTTGTTTACTCTCACTATCTAGTCCTATTTGTGGGGCATAAGCACTAAATACATTTATTGTTTCTCCTTCTAGTACTAGTTTTACTAGTATAATTCTATCTTCTACTCTTTTCATAGCTATTACAGCGTCTTTCAATGTCCTGTCTATGATTATGCCTACTCCGTTCTTGTTTCTCTCCTTTCCGGTAAACCACAGTTTGTATCCTGAATTATCCACTTCCTTACTTTTCTCTCATACCCATTTAGTCTCCTGAATGCAAGCAATATTCACTCTTCTCCTTTCCAAGGTATCCACAAGCTTCATTAATTTTCCTGTAAGTGATCCAACATTCCAAGTACCAACTCTGATCCTCCTCCTATCCTGTTTTTTCCTAATTGGTCTCATTCTATGATATCTTCTATTGTTTTCTATGTCTATCTTGTGTTCTGTTCTACTATCTGTTCTACTATCTGTTCTATGGACTAACATTTTTACCCACCCGTCCATGATGTGGGAATACTTGCTCACTTAACACCACACCCGGGCGTCGGAATGGCGCGTCGCTTTCGGTGAATGCCTTACACCATTGCATATTTCTCATTACACCCGGGCTCCGATGTAGCGTATCGTAAGTAGAGGACGCCCAAACGTTTATATCATTTGAATTCATATCATAAGGTGTGACGAAATTTTTACGCTGGTTGTCACCTACAGCAACCTTCCTCCTTTATCTGGGCTTGGGACCGGCTAAGCGCAAACTACTTAGGCGGAGTTATATCATGTATAATATAATTGGATGTATTCCTGAGGGATCAGTTGGAGAATCAGCTGCAAAGGGTATGAATATTTTTTGAATTTGATGACTTTTTCCTCATTCATTTTTATGATAATTAATAGTCCTTTAACACATTTTTAAATGCTTTAATATTTCAATGAATATCATAAAAATTAGGCTTTGCTTTGAAATTCAAGAAACAGTTCACGTAGCTTATGTAGGCTGGGTCTCTTGCCTTCATACTTCTCAAATCTTCCTTCACAGGTACAAGCACTTTAGCCTGCATTGTGTTATACAAGCCAAGCACAGATCCCTTATTCCCCTGTTGAGCATAAACAGCCTTTGTACCTCTTAAAAACGCTATGTAAGCTTCTACTTCTATACTTGAAAGTGGCTTGAGATTTAGCTGCTAAGAGAAAAAAAACTAAATTCTCTTGTTGTAAAATAAATGGTCAAATTAAGTAAATATTACTTATATGATAAAATTTTTATTGAAATATTGTTGCAGCAAGATCCCGGGTGCAGAGGCCAAGGGCCTCATCACACCAGCAAAGGTTAGTTCTTTTTTTGAAAATGAATTTCTTGGTAAATCGTTGGTGCTCATAACAGTGGAGGCAAGGATGTCTCATGTGCCTTTTCCAATCGATTTTGGTTAGGACTATTAATATTAATTCCTTAAATAGATTTTGTTATTTTAGATCTGTAGCCTTCTTTATTGATTTTTTATGCAGATTATAATTAAAATTTCTATTTTTCTTTTCAAAAAATCCAAGTTAATTTTATAAAAAATAAATAAATGAAGCATCTATAGATTTAATGTCATAATAAATTTTTAAATTTTAAATAAAATTTTAATTTTCAATTTTTCATTTAAATAAACGAAAAAAACTTAAAAAAAAAATCAGAGGTTACCACTTCTCTCTTTTGTCGCATTGACCCTTTTCTCTTTCACCTTTTCACTGATTCTATCTTTAGCTGCATCCCCTTTTTAGGGACAATTTCATGTCTTTCTTTGGGGCAGGAGATTGAGAAGGATAGAGAAAAGGTGCATCCTTGGTTCGACAGTAGCGGGAACTAGCCTTGAGGCTCATGAATTTACTCATTCTATTTGCGAGTCAATTGATATGCACTGTTTTGCTGTGGATCCAGTATACAAGGATTGGTAAAAAATGTTGGACATTTAGTGCTCTCATACAATTGTTATGCACAGTTTTAGCACAAATCGTCTGACTAAAGAAATTTAAAATATTTTTGTAGGACCAAATATTTTTTAGTCTAGACAAGGCTACACTCTGCATAGACGGGCTTACTGCCAGTGCAAGTCAACCACAACTTTTATTGTTCTTTTTTTTTTTCTTTTTTTGGGGAAAAACTTTCAAGCTCTGTTAATCCTGGGATCATGAGAATTTAAAGTCACTGTTTTTTTTTGCCCTAGACAGGCATGCTATGTCAAAGGTTTTTTCTTGAGTGCTGAAGTTTAAATTATGTCCAATGCTAAGCTTACTAGATAATGCTATTGGAATCTTAAACAATTTTTTCCCTAATAAGAGAACTCCCTGTGCTCTCTTCAGAGCTGAAGTGAAACCATCATATTTGCTGTTTTATGCATTGCAGAAATTGTTGAGCCAGCCTGTTAGGACTTTTATTTTATAGTTTAATTGTTTTTCATTAGATGTGTTATAGATGAACCATGTAATTTGTATTTTTCCTATAAGTTGATCCAGATGCACAATTATTAATCCTACAACACAATTGCCTATGTATGGTGCCTGGAGAATTTAGGCTGCTATTAGTTAAATGACCATTTAAACATCTCAAGTGCTGTATGTAATTGGAATTCTTAGTGGGATTGAAGTCAATTTGCATCTGTTGTTTTTTATCCTCTTTAGTTATTGGTCTCTTAAGTGTTACTGATTTTTTTTAATTTGTTAACGTGCTGATGTTGACAGTTGGGTCCCTTTTGTTTGGCAGCTGCTACCATCATCAACAAATTTTGGGGTGTTTTTAATATTTCTTACAATAGTCTTTTAAATGGATTTCCACCTGATGGTTCTTTTTTTTTTCCTCGATTTATTTCTGTTTTGGATGCCATTGTTTTTTTCCCCGGTATATTGGTGCTAATTTTGGCTTTTCCCTTTCTTTTTTGGCAATTGGGATCATTAGGTGTGTTTTTTTACACCAATTTTTCTTAGTGTAGCTAGCCACGAACTTTGCTTTTATTGCATCTTAAATAAATTTTAATGCTTTATATATATTTTTTAATGCTTCTGTATAGTCAATAACAACATGCCCGACTACCCATATTTGATTCTTGATAATTCTTTTTTAGAAGTTGATTTTGCTCTGCTGTTAAAATGAATTAGTGGCAAACTATGAATAGAGAAGAAACTGAGATATTTAAGTTTGAAGAAAGGTAACGTCCCTGTTATTGTAAGTAGGCGGTGAAAATGCTATTGAACATTTTGCTTAGGTGGTCAAAAACACAAATGAGTTTGTGCCAAACTATGAATAGAAAAGAAGCTCAGATATTTAAGTTTGGACCTGTTATTGCAAGTGGTGATACAAGTATCATTTAACATTTTGCTTAGGCATTAAAAAAAACAAATGTTTGCTGTTCTTGCCTCTTGCATTTTCTGTGGGAAGGAGGTATAGGCTATGTAATTTTTTTGTACTTTATTATCATCTAATTGTTGCTAGATACTATTAACCCTTATCCTTTGAATTTTGGGCTGTCATTTCAAGGAAATTATTGTGTTTTTGGTGATTTTTTAGGTTTGATTGTATGCATATAGGGTGAGTGTATTATTGCGTTTGTGTCATCCGTGATGTATGGTAAAAAAAAGTGCATTAGGATAGCTGAGGTTGTAAATTTGTATTTTTAATAACTGTGCTGGGAGAGAGAGAAGTATGTTTTGCTGTTATTTAATTTGCATTGTTTGCTTTCAGTTGTTAGATTTGACAATTTTTTTATATGAAAAGACCAATTGATAGCTAAAGGCAAAAAATTTTTTGTAGCCTGCCAATTTGGAAAACAAGTTTTTCATTTTCTTTTTTAAGTTAGAAAGCTAATTTTTAAACATTGGCCAGTTCAAGTTTGTTTCAGCTCATTGGTACTTGGACTAAAGATTTGGTTTTTAGGTGTTAATTAATAGCTAAAGGCATAAAATTTTGGTTCCCTGCTGAATGAAGAGAAGAGAAATAAAACATAAAATTAATTTTCTTCAAGAAAGTTTTATGTTAGAAGTATGGTTTTTTACTACTGCCTGATTCAACTTTGTTTCTAGTAATTGGTACTCTGGTGAAAAGTCTTGGTTGTTAGGTTTTAGTTTGTGACTTCCATTAAAAATGTAGAAGATTGTTGAGGGAGGGCCTATTGGTTTTGGTGCTGCTTGGTGTTTTTGCCCATGTTTACTTACATTTTGCTTGCGCTACTTAACTGAAAATGGCACCTTTTGTTTTCCCCCTATTTTGCTCTGATGGTTTACTTCTGTTTTGCTCCTGCTGCTCCATGCTTTCTCCACGCGCTTTGAAGCTTTGTCCTCCTCATTCTCTGCCTTTGGATTTGCTCCTCTTCCAATCATATGGTGGCTCCATGATAAAATGTTAAATTCATGTTTTGATCCATAAACCTGTTCTCTTTGCAGAACTTCAAGCTTTTTATTTTTTAATAGAAAATACAGGCTACTTGACTGTTTAGCGTTGATCCAATCAACTTTCATCCTGTGTGCATTATTGTTACTTTTGTCTGTTGAAGATGAAAATTGCTGCAAGTTTCTTTCTCTAACACTGAGTTAATTATCTTTATATTAGGATTTCCATCGACAAAAAATTGAAGATTGTCCAAGCAGAGCTATTTTTATTTTCTGTTGAATATTTGTCATTCATATTTCTATTTCCACGCCTGTATTGCTGTAGCGATAGGGCATTTTTTCATGTTGAAATTACTATTAACTTCTCATATTCAAGTAAGGTATTTTCATATGGATTTTGCATGACTGAATGGACTAAGCAAATCGACGTTTATAATTGAATTTATTAGCATCAAAATATATTTTGGGATACATCCGCCTCCTGTATAGTTTACAATAAATATAGAATTGATATAAGTTTTAAAAAAATGTAAGTCACTGAAGATGTTTTTGAAAAATTCAAATCACAAATCATTTTAGCTTACTGTATTATGTCTTTCCAAATTCTGTTATTTAATTTTAAAGAAAGTAATTTTGGATTATAGATATTTTAAAGCACTAATTTTAAATGTCGGTATTTTGGTTTATTCACGTATTGGATGTATAGATTTAAGTTTTCATTGGTTTTATGGGTTTGATTTATATATAAATATTTATGTTGTATTATGTAAATAGCAGTACTAGTATAAGATTGAATAATTCTTTTTACTATTTTAGGAAAATAAGTTTATAACGACCCAATCTAGGGATTGTTATCGGCATTAGAGATCGGGTCAATTTAAAGTTGCTAGAACTCATAGTAAGTCTAAAACATGAAAAACATATATACATTCATGCATCGTAACATTTGAACGTATATTAAACTATTACATCTTAGTCTTTGCATTTATACATAAACATAGTAATGGTTTATAATTTAAGCCTTAATATATATAAGATTCAAAGTGTAATGGTTTAACATGCATAACCTTAAAAGGGGTAATGCAATATATACATCATCATATTTAAATAATTGTTTCATATTTTCAATTTCCTTTAATCATCAACATAGTACTATCTCTTTATAAATTATATGTTTACCTATCCATACATCATACATAATAAAAGGGCTAAGATTACTTCTGTTGCCCCTGTTTTAGCCCTTTTTTCAAACACTCTTCTAGTCTTGCAATATTGCACCTGGTGGTATTGTATCATTAATTATATCATTCATTCAAACACCCTTTTTTCAAACACTCTTCTAGTCTTGCAGTACTGCACCTAGTGGTACTGCCCCTGTTTTACACAAACTTAGCGAGTAAACTAACCATCATTAATTATATCATTCATTCACACATGTGCAAGTATCATTCACATGGATTTTCACATTACAAACATTTAATGTAAAATGGACATTATCACTAATAACTCTCTAGACTTTACTTTTAAATGTGATTTGTGTCATGTATCCAAGGGTAACTTTTAGATCTCCCTTGAAGGGCAATGCAAGATCTCCATTTAGGATTTACTTATGAATACATAACATATGTAACGTTACATAAACATAACATGGGGAGAATAATAGGTCATTCAATATCTATTAATGCACCAACAACAATTTATGTAATTATGTAACATCTTCGTGTTTTAAATACATGCATCCTAAATAAATATAATATGATGCATTAGAATGCTCATTAATTACCTGTAAATAGTTTTTATTTTATTAAGGTTAGAATTGTTCATCTCTTATAGCCTATTGACCTCCTTACTCGAATGGAAGTTGTCCTCAAATCATTACTTTTGGATCCTTACTTTTTTGAGTTTCTCGAGCTCGATCTTATAAAATCGAACTCTAGAGTGTCATAAATATCCTATTCTAGACCCTTTGGAACTATGAAATTAGGTTTTGAAACCTTGGAATTGAAGGAGAAGTAAAGTGGTAGAACCAAGTTCGGGTGTTGAAGTCTTGGGCTTCGGCTGCCGAATCTTGGAACATTAGGTGCCCAATTTTGGGCAGTAGCCATTGCAGCTGTCAAAGTCTGAGACTGCGACCATCGAACCTGGAAAATTTTCAGAGTTTCCAAGGAAATGCAAGTTTTGGCTGTCGAACCTCTGACTTCGGCTGTCAAACCTTTGGCTTTTAGCAGTCAAACTTGGGAATTTTGAAAATTCCCAGGTCAAAACCTTTAGGTCCCTTCTCCCATTAACGCTCACACTCATTTCAAAGTTTTAAAACACAATTCCATCACATATACACATCTTTGGGTCCTAAAACAACTTGAAAATATACATAAAACTCATATACATTAATAAAAACTCAAATTCTGAGTTTTTCCAAAGCTCAATATGCATAAACTTTTTCAAAACTTAACTTGAAACAATTTTTGATGAAATTAAAGTTTTAAAAATTTAGTTTCTCGTCAATTCTCTTAGATATATCTATTAGATGAAGAAGAAAAGAAGGTTACTTCTTTTCTTGGAGCTTTGAGGCGGGAGAACCAAAACTTTAAAACTTGAATCTACTCTTTCACACTTCTAAATGGAAAAATTCACCTCTAGATCTACAAAAACTAAAAGAATATTTTCAAAGAGTTCCTTACATGCCCTAATAGTTGAGAGAGAGAGAGAGAGAAGAAGAAGAAGAAGAAAAATCCAAGTGTTTTGGGTAGGAAATGAGCTGAGATTCTTTTTATACCCTATTTGTCGAGGGACTTTTGGCTGCTAGAGTTGATTCTTCCCAAATTGGCATTTGAACCATAAAAAGGACTTCAGCTGTTGAATACTTGCCTTTTGATTGCTGAAATTTCTTTAATCTAAAACAATCACTTTAAAATTTTTAAAGAATAAAACTTTTAAAATATCTTTCATTCTTGAGTGCATTTTGAATGCATTTTGAATACTTTTAAACACACATACGTGAGCATATTTTTATATCTTACTGCTACTCTCTTATTAGTGAAGTTTCAATTTTCACCATAATATTTTATTAAGGGTAGATATTTCGACATCGGAAAGTGGCAGATATTACATTTTCTCCCCCTGAAGAACATTCATTATTGAATATTAAAACAAACACATAAAAGTAGACATAATAAACATAGCACACAGAACATACCTAGAAAAGATGAGGATATTATTGTATCATGGAATTGTGGGTTTTCCCCAGGCAATTTTTCATGTTGTGGTGGTTTCATAACACCTTGACTATAGGTATCTCCTTGTTCTTCAGCTTCTTTACTTGAGTGTTTACAATCCACACAGGTTATTCCGCATAAGAAATTTTTTTTTTTAATTTTCATGTTTGGTTCATTTATAACCTTGTTTGGATCTGACATGAACTTCCTCAACATGCGAACATGGAACATCGGATGTATCCTCTCCATTATGGTAGCAAAACTAACTTATAAGATACATTTTTAACTATTTGCAACACTTCATACGGTCCAATGTACCTTGGAGTTAGCTTGCCTCTTTTTCTAAACTTGATGACACCCTTCATTGGAGATACCTTCAAAAGCACCATATTTTCCTCCTGAAAAAGCACTTCTCTCCCATAAAGATCCGCATAACTTTTCTATCTATTGGCTACTGTCCTTAACCTTACCCTAATTAAGGGCATGGCTTGGTTGTTAACTTCCACCAACTCTATTTCCGCTAAGGCTCTTTCACCAACTTTCTCTCAACACACAAGAGACTTATACTTTCTCCCATACGGAGCTTCATATGGTATCATTCCAATGCTAGAGTGATACTTGTTGTATGCAAACTCAACTAGGAGAAGGTACTTTTTTCATAATCCACTAAAGTCAAGTACACACATTATGTATGATCCTTTTTGACTGTCCATCTATTTAAGGGTGAAAAGTCGTGCTGAAGTCTAACCTGATGCCTTATTCATTTAGAAGAAAGTGCCAAAACCTTAAAGTGAACTGTGGTCCTCTGTCGAAGACTATTGTTACTGGAGTTTTATGCAACCTGATTATCTCCGCTACATTCACCTGGGCTAACTTATCCACAAAGTAGTTAGCTCTAACAGGAATAAAGTGAGCAATCTTGTGTAACTTATCCACTATAACCCATATTGAGTCATGTCTGTTAAAGGCGACTTGTAACTCCATAACAAAATCCAAGTACCCTTGGCTGATAATTCTAGCTGCAACCCTTCTCCAATCAGCTGGTGCAACTCTTTTAAGATGGGTCATCTTTCTACAGATATATGTACTAAACTGCCAAATGATTTTCGACTGAGGGCATCTATAACAACATTTGCCTTTTTCAAATCGTATTGGATTGTATAGTCATAATTACTGAGCAGTTTTACCTATCTTCTTTATTTGACATTTAGCTCTTTCTACTTGAAGATGTATTGGAGACTCTTGTGGCCTGTGAAGATTTCACATTTTGCTCCATAAAGATAATGTCTCTGCATCTTTAGGGCAAAAACTGCCACCGTCATTTTTAAGTCATGAGTGGAATATTTAGCTTTATGCTTCCTCAACTGTCTTGAAGTATAAGCTATTACTTTCCCTTCTGCATGAGAACGCATCCCAAACTCACTCTAGAGGCATCATAGTAGATAGTAAAATTTTGATTGCCTGTAGGTAGAGCCAGTACTAAATCAGGCACTCCTTAAGCTTCTTAAAGCTCTCTTTATATTCATCACTCTATTCAAACTTCTTATTCTTCTAAGTTAACATAGTCATTGGAGCAGCTATCTTGGAGAAATCAAGAACAAATCTCTTATAATAGTTAGCCAAACGTAGAAAACTCTTGATGTCTAGGCCTTGGCCAATCTGCTACTGTTTCCACTTTGATCCGTTTTGATTCCATTCTCTGTCACTATATGCCCCAATAAGGATATACTCCTTAGCCAGAACTCACACTTGGAGAATTTGGCATATAACTGATGCTCCCTCAACGTCTGAAGAACTATTTTTATGTATTGTGCATGGAATACACTAATGTATCGTCAATAAAGATGACTACAAAGTGATTTAGATATTGTCTGAATACTTTGTTTATGAGATCCATTACTGCAATTGGGGCATTTTTTTAACTCAAACGGCATCACAAGAACCTCATAATGTCTGTATCTGGTTCGAAAGACAATTTTTAGAATATCAGACTCCTTAATCCTCAAATGGTGGTATCTGGACTTCAAATCTATCTTTTAACAACAACTAGCTCTAGCTAGCTGATCAAACAAAACATCAATACGGTGCAGAAGGTACTTGTTCTTCGTAGTTACGTTAGTCAGTTGCCTATAATCAATGCATAGCCTCAGGGATCTATCTTTTTTCTTTATAAATAGTAATGGAGCAACCCTAGGAATACTCGGTCGGATAAATCTCTTATCCACTAATTCCTGCAATTGTTCTTTCAGTTCTTTAAACTCTGCAAGAGCCATCCTATAAGGAGGAATAGATATGGGTCTAGTACTAGACACTAGATTAATTTAAAAATCTATCTTTGTTTTAGGTAACAGACCAAGTAGTTGCTCAGGAAACACATCTGAAAACTCTTACCACAGAAATTGATTTCGGTCCACTCTGTTCTCCATGACTTCTCTAACATGGGCTAAAATCCTTTACATCCTTTTCGGAGCATCTTATTGCCTTGTATTGTGGAGATAATCTCCTTCGCTGCTGACGTTTGATCTCCCTAGAGGACTACCTCCAACCCTTCTAGTCCTTAAACCTTACTACTTTGTTTCTATAGTCTAAGGTGGCATAATTGGCTGAGAGCCAATTCGTCCCCAGAATGACATCAAAATCCGTCAATTTTAGGATCACCAGTTCAGCTGAAAAACATTTATTCTCCATCATCACTTGCAGGCGTAACGGATCATTTATGTTACCGAAGGATCACACTTGGGTCCATTAACAAGTAACAGACATTGTAGACTTGAAATTACTAAACCTAATCTCAGAACTATTTCGGGCTTAACAAAAGAATAGGATGCACCTGGATCAATTAAAACATGCACATCAAAACATCCAATGCAAAAGTTATTTGACACAACAGTATTGGAGTTATTGGCTTTATGTTGTATCATGGTAAACATTCGTGTCGGTGTTATTGAAGTCCTTCCTTGAGAACTTGCTGTAAAGGAAGAAGAACCTTGTCTTTTACCCTATCTGCTTCCTAATAAGAGACCCATAGAAGTCTGTTTCGCTGCCGGTTGAGCCATACCAGCTGACCCAGTCTGCTGCTGTGAAGCCACCCTTTCCATGTTAGGGCATTCTCTAAACATGTGCCCCTCTTGATCACATCTGTAGCATTGGAAAGTTCTAAACCTACAAACTCCTTGATGAGGCTTCTCACATCTTGCACAATCAAAGGTATTCAAACCTGCCTCCTCCCATCCTAATGCCTGACTTGATTCTATTCCAGAACTTATTCTTCTTTTGCTTCTTGCCAAACTTCCGTCCTTTATTCTTCTTAGTTTCGAATGAAGAAACAGTTTGCGTTAAATGATCAAACCTCCCTACATCAGTAGCCTTAAGAATTGCGAATTGCTCGGCTTTTATACTTTTT